>NC_073239.2:36450000-36750000 GCF_029281585.2 Gorilla gorilla gorilla
CTGTGAATTTCCGCCTTCTGAGGGAAAGGTGAGGTATCTTTAGGAATTTAAAGAAAGAGGGACACAGTAAGAGATGACAAGGTTATCAGTGAGCTGGCTTAACTCTTGGGGAGGGGAACCACCTAATCCTAATCTAGGAAAAAAAGCACTGAGAACATTACTGTATCCTTTTCCCCTGTGCTCCTCCCAGAATTCAATTTCACTCACCATGTAACCTGTGATGGGAGCTTCAGGTGGGGCAATTCGAAGCCCATGGCTCAAGATTCCCACCCAGTTACTCATCCTGGAACCATGCCATAGAAGCATCCTAAGGAAAAGCCAATATTATTGTACTCTGTTGTTCTGCACAGATAGGCCATAAGCATAAAAAAGCCAACACCTTCCTCTGACTCCCTCTTATAAGTTCTACAGCTGTACTTTCGGGCAAGGAGTGTCTTTCCAAACGCAAAGCTAGACTCAGACCTGTTATGAAGGTCCTCTCTGAAGGCTTCTTTCTCACCATCCTTCTCCACTTCAAACAAATCCAGCAAGGTCATGGTATAGTCGCTGTGTGTGGGAGCATGGGTAGATTGTAGGTACTGGGAAATCACCTGTGAAAAATAAGACGAAAAGGCTGATGGAGACTCTACAAGAGACTGAGCTGAACTGAAGAATTTGGGGATTCTGATATAACTTGGCAGACCTTTCTGCTCCCAAACAGTCTTACAAGGCAGCTAGGAAAAGCTTGGCCTTCCCAAATCCCTAGTACATAAAAAGTCTGCCCTAATTGACAATTTGCTCTTGACCAGAAGTAGTTAGAGAACAGTGGGATGGGGGAGGTGGTTAAGGGTGCAAGAATATGAAAATAAATGATCATTTTTCTTACTTTGAACTCATAACTTTCATGGTCAAGAGGGCGCAAGGCACAATGCAGGTTTCTATAGTGTTGGTCCAATGGGTGTTCTGGGCTTTGTAGCTCTGTTTTCACCAGTTTAATAGCAATTTCAATGTCTCCCAAAGCCTGAGAAGATGAGATATAGAATCAATGTGGGAGGACACTGGTATAAGGGATATAATACTTCTCAAATCATATATATCTCACCTCTAGTAATTGTATTTTTTCTGACAGTTCCTTCTGTGTCCGGATTAGTGGAGGAGTACGGAGTCTAAGAACAGAGATATAACCCATAATGAGCTTTCTGACATGTGGCTAAAAGGCGCATGACTAAAAATAGAAAATGACAGATAGGTCCTTTAGAAAACAGGTATGAGAAACAGGTTTTCCATCTGAGAGAGAAAGAGATCTGTAAAGAGATCTTAACTTCCAAATATATAAAATAATATTAAATATATACTCGGTATAAGACGAACTATGTGGATTTTGACTTTTGAGACTAGAGTTAAAATTATTTTTTATAAAATCATTTAAAAATAAGTTATATTGATATCAACAGGGAACAGTTGGATACGGTTCTATCTAGAAGCACAGGTAGACCTGTTGACCACTCAGGGTTATTTCTAGGTCACGGGGCTCTATAAAGCAATAAAAGAAATAGAAATCGGATGAAAACCAGAAAACAGAATCAACAAATGTAAAATGTTATTTTGTCTATCTAGTATCACTTGAGTTCACAGAAATGGTGTTTGTGTGGTTTTAGTTACTCAAATAGGAAAAGGGGGTGATATGCCTGAAGGTGTTTTACTTGGGTGGTTGGATAGCTAGACCCATTCTCTCTTGGGTTGGTAACTTCCACTTTGTCAGAGAATATGGCTGTGGTCAAGCCGGGAGATTGCATCCCATATTTATTTGTAAGCTGATTAAATAGGCTACCTATATATCATTTTGTTTCTGTATCTATTCAAGACGATCATTTTCTTAGGAATAAAAGATTTAAAAGATTATAGCTGCTGCTGATGGATACAGGGGATATGTATAGGTAGAAGAACAAAGTGAAGTAACAGCACAGGCCTTACCCAAAGTCATGCGGAATCCTGGTGTAGAATTCATTGCATGCTTCCATGAGAGCTCGTCCATGCTGGCCAGCCCGAATACAATCCTCAATCTTCTTAAGAGACTGGTAACCTGCCTTGATTTGTGCCACTGTCAGCTTCCCTGCAGGCCCAGCCAGAGATCACACTCCAAACTAGGATCCCATCTAGTGAACTGTACTTAACATCCTTCCCTAAAAAAGACTTTCACCTTTCAACTTTTTTTTTTTCTGTTTTTGAGATGGGGTCTCACTCCCGTTGCCCAGGCTGAGTGCCGTGGCACGAACACAGCTAAATGCAGCTCAACCTCCTGGGCTCGGGTGATCCTCCCACCTCAGCTTCCCAAGTAGCTAGATCACAGGCACACACCACCATGCCTGGCTAATTTTTCTATTTTTAGTAGAGATGGGGTCTCACCATGTTGCCCAGGCTGGTTTCAAACTCCTGGGCTCAAGCAATCCACCTGCCTTGGCCTCCCAAAGTGTTGGGATTATAGGCATGACCCACCACACCCAGCCTCAACTTTCAAAATAGTTCCTCTTCCCTCCATACAACCTGTCACCTCAAATCCCATTTTCTTCATTTAGTACTATGAGCAAGCTTTAAATCATAATGATAATAAAGTATCCATTAAAGGAGCTAGGAATTATAAGGAGAGAATGCAGAAGAAAATGAGAAGTCCTACCAAGTGGGGCTTTCTTGGTATTATACTTCATTTCCATCATCATTTCTTCCATGGCCTGAACATTACAGATCAACTGTATTAACTCCTGTACCCGAAGATCTAGCTGTGACTCTGGCTTCAAGGGAGATTTAAGAGATTCCTCTTTCTTTGTTTCCTCTTCATCCTACAGCAAAAAACAAACAAAACAAAAGACAATCTAAGAAATCATCTCTAGATTCCTTATAACACCCAATATTATACAATGTAAATGCTTTGTAAAGTTTTTATATTGCACTGTCTAGGGAATAATGACAAGCAAGGAAAAAAAGGCTGTACAGGTTCAGTACAGAAGCAATTTTTCAAACATTTTTGATTCTCAGTTCATTGAATCCATGGATATAGAGGGCTGACCATCCAAGTTCTGCCTCCCACATTTTACAACTCAGAATAAGTCTAGAAAAAAAAGGCTTTCCTCATGACGTCAGTGTGTAAAGACAGCTATTATGTCTCAGATCTTCCCATCTTAAAAAAGACTAAAACTTCTCCATTTTTTTGGATATGTGACTGTTTCCGGACAGTTTCAGCATCCTGGTATACCTCAGTTTATCTAAATTAAATTTTTTATGGTGGTATATATCCAGAAGTGAAAACAAATTTAAATGTAATTGTTTAATCAGTTTGATTTTTTATCACTCCTCTCTTGGTCCATAACAATAAACTTCTGGTGCCAGCCGCAGTGGCTCACGCTTGTAATCCCAGCACTTTGGGAGGCCAAGACAGGCGGATCATGATGTCAGGAGATCGAGACCATCCTGGCTAACATGGTGAAACCCCGTCTCTACTAAAAATACAAAAAAAAATTAGCCGGGCGTGGTGACAGGCGCCTGTAGTCCCAGCTACTCCGGAGGCTGAGGCAGGAGAATGGCGTGAACCCAGAGGCGGAGCTTGCAGTGAGCCGAGATCGCGCCACTGCACTCCAGCCTGGGCGACAGAGCGAGACTCCGTCTCAAAAAAAAAAACGAAAAAAACAATAAACATCTGGAAATAGGGCCTAAGATTTTATAAGAAACTTAGTAGGCCGGGCGTGGTGGCTCACGCCTGTAATCCCAGCACTTTGGGAAGCTGAGGCGGGTAGATCACCCAAGGTCACGAGTTCAAGACCAGACTGGCCAACATGATGAAACCCTGTCTCTACTAAAAATACAAAAAAAATTAGCTGGGCATAGTGGCGGGCACCTGTAATCCCAGCTACCTGAGAGGCTGAGGCAGGAGAATCACTTGAACCCGGGAGCTGGAGGTTGCAGCGAGCTGAGACTGAGCCATTGCACTCCAACCTGGGCAATAAGAATGAAACTCTAGCTCAAAAAAAAAAAAAAAGAACCTTAGTAAATAACAGAGCCGAGACTAGAAAGGCACATTCTATCCTCATTCTTACTGTCCCTTCGGGATTACAAAGATCAGTGAGAGCACCCCTGAGGTGAGAAGTAGAAAGGACTCAAGATATCCTGGCCTGTCCCAGTCTAGGAATGATCTAAGCTATTCTGCTTTACCCTGAGTAAGAAGAAACAGGAGTAGGTGTGGTGCCTCATGCCTGTAATCTCAGGACTTTGGGAGGCCAAGACAAGAGGACTGCTTGAGCCCAGGAATTCGAGACCAGCCTGGGCAACATAGTGAAACCTCATCTTTACAAAAAAAAAAAAAAAAAAAAAGAAAAAAAATCAGCTGGGCAGAGTGGCACGTGCCTGTAGTTCCTGATACTGAGGAGGCTGAGGTGGGAGGATCACTTGAGCCTAAGGATCTTGAGGCTGCAGTGAGCCATGATTGTGCCACCCAGCCTGGGCAAGAGAGCACAGTTTTGCCTCTAAAAAATAAAATAAAAAAAGAAGATGCGCTTCTTTCGAAAAGTATAGTGAGAGTTACCTGAGTATTGGTGGCATAGTCCATCTGTAGCAGATCATATTTTCCAGGCACCTTCTCAAACTTTTCTCGATCTTCCCAATTGTTTTTCGTTTTGTCAAGGAATCTGTAGAGTCCAAGGTGTAAGAAAACTTTACAAATAAAGGTCTACTATGAAGATGGACTTACAAGACAGAAAATCTCCAAAGAATTTATTTTCCAGCACTGAGCTCCTTTACACATCAACTTTCCATAAATCAAAATTAGTCTAATCCTAAATGAGGACACTAAATGGACAAAAAAGCTCTGGAGACAAACGGAATTTAAAAAATGGGAAAAACAATGCTTGTCCTTCCCAAACACCACAAAAGCCATTGAGATTTCAAACAAATGATATCCATTTAATCTCTTTCCCTGAAAGAAACATGTTCTCCAATTCTCCAGAAAGTTCTTCATCTATATCATAAAGTTTTAAAAATTCTAACTGAATATTCTCTTTTTTTCTTTCCTTTTTGGAGAGTCAGGGGTCTCGCTTTGTTGCCCAGGCTGGTCTCAAACTCCTAGCTTCAAGCAATCCTCCTGCCTCAGCCTCCCAAAGTGCTGGGATTACAGGCATGAGCCACCGTGCTCAGCCCCTAGTTGAATATTATCTACCCCAGGATAGTCTCCACTTATCCCAAATTTCCTAAATTTGTCAGTCATGTGTTAAATATATTAGATTCTTTTGTTTTTAATGACTTTCAAGGTATTAGTTTGATTTAATCACTAAGGATGCAGTTTGATGTTTCAACCACAGAATGTCAGGGTGAAAAGACATTAACATTTAGGCCAAATCACACCTATAAAACGAAGTTTTTTATAAGCCACACACTTATAAAATTCTTCGAGAAGGCAGGGCACGGTGGCTCACGCCTGTAATCCTGCACTTTGGGAGGCTGAGGCAGGCGGATCACCTGAGGTCAGGGGTTCGAGACCAGCCTGGCCAACATGGCGAAACCCCATCTCTATTAAAAATACAAAAATTAGCTGGGTGTGGTGGTGGGCGCCTGTAATCCCAGCTACTAGGGAGGCTGAGGCAGGAGAATCACTTAAACTCAGGAGGTGGAGGTTGCAGTGAGCTCAGATAGTGCCATTACACTCCAGCCTGGGCAACAAGAGTGAAACTGTCTAAAAAAAAAATTCTTAGAGAATATACATCTAAGAAGAGGAGGGTATATTTTTTTGTAGTCACTTTTCAGCACTCACTTCTTCTGAAAGATTTCCTTGGCCTTGTTGAGATTGCCTGAACAAGCCACCAGGCTGTGCTGTCCCATTTTCCCAACTGCAAAGTAAATGCCACACATAAGATAGTTCCCTAATAGTAACAGGCCAGCTCTCCAAGATCTCTCTGCTTAACATCTGACAAACAGGCAGGAAAGGGAGAAGGGAAAGGTGAAAGGATTTAGGAAACTAATCATGTTGATACAAGTTACTTGCTAACTGCCATAGTCTATGAGCACTACTAGCAGTTCAACTATAGAAGAGTTTTCAGACTCAATGGGCTGCTCTTAGTTTTTCCAGTGGGAACTCTAAGGAGGATGCCTGCCATTCCCCAATTTCAAGATGCTCAACTTGATTCCTAAGGCTCTCCCAGACTTCAGAGCCTCTACTGACCCAATTTAAACCCAGAGAATCCTTTGGCCACCCACTAAGCTGCTTCTGACTTTCTGAATGCCAACTCATAAAATCTCAATAAAAATCATTACCTCGGCCCCATCTCATCCAAACACTGAAGTTCCTCTGGGCATCATCTTCTAATAGCTGAATCAGATAGTACTTGTTGTTGTTGAACTGGAGATTGGTCTATGTTGAGTGAAAACAAAAACAAAAAAAAGGAGTTTTGCAAATGGAAATCACATAAACCAATGACTCATCCTTCGTCACAGGTGCCAGTTATTTCCATAAGGAAAAGGATAGCA
Source organism: Gorilla gorilla gorilla (assembly GCF_029281585.2). Lineage (NCBI taxonomy): Eukaryota > Metazoa > Chordata > Mammalia > Primates > Hominidae > Gorilla > Gorilla gorilla. Next base: position 36,456,487 of record NC_073239.2, read on the forward strand.
TCAGGCAAGAAAATTAGATTCCTGTAAGATTAAAGATATAAAGAAGAAATAGGGCTTATACATTAAACTTTGGATTCTTAGGAATTAAAGTGGGAGCCTAGAAGCTTCCTAAAACCCTCTATCCAACCTCAAATATCCTACATTGAATGGCTCCTCCAGTTTTTTCCTGCCTCAGCTCCCTATTTAGATATTTTCTAAGCTGTATGTGTTTTCCAGCTCCCAATCCACTCCCAATAATTATTTCCCAAATGAAAACAATTTGGATGCTCCAAAGGTCTAAAACTGTTATGCTCAACTGTTAAATGACTTACTCCTTGACAGTTCTACTCACAGCTTTTGTTTGTCAGCTGCAGAAATTTGACAATGAGCTGAGAGCAGGGCAATAATGGGAGGGGACAAGGGATACGCAAAACCACTGCCACATCCATCCCATACCTAACCTGACCTGACTTGGAGATACTGAGAGAGAATATGGCCAGTATCTAAAAAGAGGTATCTGTAAGTAAATCACTCAGAGTGAAGAGAGAGAGAAGTCCATGATAAGGCATAGCAGCTGGTGTTGTATGGCCGAGCCCTGGATATGGAGGCATTCTTTTTTGTTAAGCATGCTGCCCCTTCCTACCTCTATCTCCTGCTTGCTCACATTCTAAAGCCAGTGTACGACCTTAGCCCACTGGTGAAAAAAAAGGTCATTAGATGTTAGAACAAAAAGGAGCCTAAGATATTTTCTCTTTTTGAGACAGAGTCTTGCTCTGTCGCCCAGGCTGGAGTGCAGTGGTGCCATCTCCGCTCATTGCCACCTCTGTGTCCTAGGTTCAAGCAATTTCTTGTGCCTCAGCCTCCCTAGTAGCTGGGATTACAGGCACACGCCACCATGCCAGACTAATTTTTTTTGTATTTTTAGTAGACATGGAGTTTCAACATGTTGGCAAGGCTGGTCTTGAACCCCTAACTCAAGTGATCTGCCCGCCTTGGCCTCCCAAAGTGCTGGGATTATAGGCATAAGCCACCATGCCCAGCTTGATATTTTCTTTTCCTTTAAAAAATTTTTTTGTAAATGTTTTTATGGTTTTTATCTTTTATTTTTTTGAGATAGGGTCTCCCTCTGTCACCCAGGCTGGAGTGCAATGGCTCAATCACAGCTCACTGTAGCCTCAACCTCCCAGGCTCAAGCAATCCTCCCACCTCAGCCTCCAAAGTAGCTGGCCCATGCCCGGTGTTTTTGTATTTTTTTGTAGAGACAAGGTTTCACCATGTCGCCCAGGCTGATCTTGAACTCACACCTGAAGTGATTCTCCAGCCTTGGCCTCCGAAAGTGCTAGGATGACAGGCATGAGCCACCACACCTGGCTGCCTTAAGGTATTTTCCTTCTTTTCTTTTTTTTTTGAGAAGGAGTTTTGCTCTTGTTGCCCAGGGCTGGAGTGCAATGGTACGATCTCGGCTCACTGCAACCTCCGTCTCCCAGGTTCAAGCGATTCTTGTGCCTCAACCTCCCGAGTAGCTGGGATTACAGTCATATGCCACCACACCTGGCTAATTTTGTATTTTTTGTAGAGATGGGATTTCTCCACATTGGTCAGGCTGGTCTTGAACTCCCGACCTCAGGTGATCCGCCCGCCTCAGCCTCCCAAAGTGCTGGGATTACAGGCGTGAGCCACTGCACCTGGCCAACCTTAAGGTATTTTCTATCTGCTCGTGGTATTTTAAGTAGAAGAAATAGTAAGAAATAAATACTAATTGGTTGTTAAAATTATATATGTTGGATCAATAAATTCAAACATGAAGTCATATCCAGGAAATATATTAATGAGGCAAATGTATTATCTACTCAAAACCACAAAGGTAAACAAGAGAAAAAGGTTGATTAAAAAGAAAGCTGGGCTTGGGGGCAGATGCCTGTAGTCCCAGCTACTTGGGAGGCTGAGGTTGGAGGATCACACGAGGTCACAAGTTCAAGGCCAGCCTGAGGAACATAGCAAGACACTGTCTCTAAAATTAAAAAAAAAAAAACCCAAAATTTTTTAAAAAGGAAAAATTAATAAATTTAACTACAGAAAAAATTTAAAACTTCAATATGGGCAAAAAGTGTACTATAAGGAAAACCAAAAGGTAAATGACAAATCTGGAAAACATATAAGTGGTTTGTGTTACAGACAAAAGGCTATTCTCCATATTATATAAAGTTCCTCGAAACCAGTAAGAAAAGGACCAATAACTTTAGAAAATGTGCAAAACAGCTTGTCCCAGTGGCTCATCCCTGTAATCCCAGTGCCTCATGAGGACAAGGCAGGAGGATCATTTGAGGCCAAGAATTCAAGACCACCTATCCAACATAGCGAGATTCTCATCTCCATAAAAAATTTAAAAATTAGTCAGGCTTCGTGGCATGCGCCTGAAGTACGAGCTACTCAGGAAGCTTAGATGGGAGGATTGCTGGAGCCCAGAAGTTCAAGGTTGCAGTGGGCTATGACTGTACAAACTGCACTCCAGCCTGGGTGACAGAACAAGATCCTGTCTGTTTAAAAAAAAAAAAAGGTGCAAAAGGATATGAACAGAGAGTTAACAGTTTCAATAAATGATATGAAATTTGCAAAAAAATCTTCTCACAGAGGACTCTGCTATCTGATAAGAGTGTGCTAGGGCTGAGTACTCAGGTGTTTAACCACTAATGGCTAATATTAATATAAAGGACTTGCCGGGTGCAGTGGCTCACGCCTGTAATACCAACACTTTCGGAGGGTGAGGTGGGTGGATCACCTGAGGTCAGGCGTTCAAGACCAGCCTGGCCAACATGGTGAAACTCCATCTCTACTAAAAATACCAAAAAATTAGCCAGACACTGCACCTGTAGTCCCAGCTACTTGGGAGGCTGAGGCTGGAGAACTGCTTGAACCCAGGAGGCAGAGATTGCAGTGAGCCGAGATCGCACCACTGCACTCCAGCCTGGGTGACAGAGCAAGACTCTGTCTCAAAAAAAAAAAAATACATATATATATGAAGGACTTTAGGCAGGGCGTGGTGGCTTACACCTGGTAATCCCAGCACTTTGGGAGGCTGAGGTGGGTGGATCACTTGAAGTCACGAGTTCGAGACCAGACCCTGGCCAACGTGGCGAAACCTTGTCTCTACTAAAAATACAAAAAATTAGCTGGGAGTGGTGGTGCACGCCTGTAACCCCAGCTACTCGGGAGGCTGAGGCAGGAGAATTGCTTGAACCTGGGAGGCAGAGGTTACAGTAAGCCGAGATTGTGCCACTGTATTCCAGCCTGAGAGATGAAGTGAGACTCCATTTCAAAAAGAAAAAACAAAATTTAAAAAAAAAAAAAAAAAAAGGGACTTTAAAGATCTGAACACTGTGATGCTATCATCAATAATTATCAAGAAGATGGTCTCATAAATATAATGGTGCCACCTCTTCTTGCCTCTTACCTGATTTAGCATGACATCATAGACATCATTTCCTTCACAATACACATGAGCCTAGAAAGAGAGAGAGAGAAAAAAATCAACATTAGTATAGGTTCAGCCCTGAGATCCTAAATGAGGCTCTAAATTTTCTTATGGCTCAAGTCGTCATTCTACAGCAACATCAACATTTATCTCCCAAGGAAAGAATTGCAAACCTATGTTCTACCAGTAACCTGGGTGTAACCTTACTATAAATGAAAACATGCTTCCTTTTTTTTAACTATACAAAAGATTCTGAGTTAGGCTGCGCATGGTGGCTCATGCCTGCAATCCCAGAATTTCGGGAGGCTAAGGTGGGCAGATCACTTGAGGTCAGGCATTCGAGACCAGCTTGGCCAACACGGTGAAGCCCCATCTCTACTAAAAATATAAAAATTAGCCCAGGTTGGGCGTGGTGGTGGGCACCTGTAATCACAGCTACTTGGGAGGCTGAGGCAAGAGAATTACTTGAACCCAGGAAGTGGAGGATGCAGTGAGCTGAGATCACACCACTGCACTCCAGCCTGGGTGACCGAGTGAGACTCTATCTCAAAAAAAAAAAAAAAAAAGATTCTAACTGAGTTAAAGAAAACTTACTCCAGAGGTAGCCTTCTTTTTTCCCCATTCATCAGTAACTCATGCCATTCCAGGGTACAGTTTCTCATTAGAACAAGAAAACAGTTTTCCCTTAACAATGATACCATTTTCTGGTTTAAAAAGAGAATGAGGTGTAGAAGGCTGATGGCAACCACAAAAGGTACGCATGTGATACAGTTTGTATATTTGTCTCCTTCCAAATCTCATGCTGAATTGTAATCCTCAGTACTGGAGGTGGGGCCTGGTGGGAAGTGATTCAATCATGGAAGTGGATTTCTCATGAATGGTTTAGCACCACTGTCTTGCTGCTGTCCTCTTGATAGTGAGTGAATTCACACAAGATTTGGTAGTTTAAAAGCGTGTGACACCTCCCCATTCTCTCTTTCTTTCTCTGTGACACCTTCTCCAATCTCTCTCTCTCCCTTTCTCTCTGTCTCTCTCTCTCTCTCCCCTGCTTTTGCCATGTGACGTGCCTATTCCCGCTTCACCTTCTGCCATGAGTAAAAGCTTCCTAAGGCCTCCTGAGGAGCAGATACTGCTATGCTTCCTGTACAGCCTCTAGGAACCTCTTTTCTTATAAAATACCTAGTCTCAGGTATTTCTTTACAGCAATGCAAGAATGGTCTAACACACCATGTTAAAAAACACCCTGATTATTAACCCCAAGCCCTACCACTCCTATCTCTTGCCATTAGAGAAAACTAATCACTCATCATATTTTGGAGAGGATTCCTAAAATGAATACTAACAGCATCCCAGACAGGAGTCCTTATAACAAAGGATGCTCTCTGAGATACCCATGGACTGAAGATCGGTTCCAGAGTATCTTACCTTCCCCACCTTGGCTGTACACTCTGGGTCCACAGGAGCTTTGCCCTTTAACAGCAAGGCCTTCACAGATTCTGAGGAAAGACAGATAGGTACTACTTTATGGGAATCAAAAACAGCTGTTGTGGTTAAACAGAAACTTGTCAGGATTAACTTTGCCCGCCCAACCAATCCTGGTCTTTCCTTAGACCCCAATTCATCTCAAATACATGAAAATGAAGATTCAAGGCAGTAGATTAGTGCTGTGGTATGCCCAAAGGATAGAGAAATTAACTATACCCTGAAAGAAGGACGAAATAGGAGTTGAAATAACAAGATATCATCCCCAGATCCACTCCTACCAGAGACCCTTTTGCTGGCCCATGACCTTCCTGGCATACCATCTTGCTTGTCTTCTGTCCTGTCCTTATTAGCTTTTCCTCCAGCCACAGGCATCTTTTTCGATTCCTGTCTCTGGCATCTGCGAGTTTTCTTGGCAGGGGAAGAGTCTTCTGGAGCCGTGTTGCCATTATTAACTCTTTTGCTTTCATTTAATGCTACAGAATTTGGAAATTAGCAAAGAATGAGTACACCCGAATACGTGTAGATTTTAAAGATTGAAAAAAATCTTTTAAAGAAATGGTTTAAGATAATTTTCTCTCTTTTTTTGTTTTGAGGTGGAGTCTCACTCTCTCGCCCAGGCTGGACTGCAGTGGTGCGATCTTGGCTCACTGCAACCTCCGCCTCCTGGGTTCAAGTGATTCTTGTGCCTCAGCCTCCTGAGTAGCTAGGATTACAGGCGTGCACCACCATGCCCAGTTAATTTTTGTATTTTTAGTAGAGACAGGGTTTCACCATGTTGGCCAGGCTGGTCTCGAACTCGTGACCTCAAGTGATCTGCCCTCCTTGGCCTCCCAAGGGATTACAGGCGTGAGCCACCTCACCCCGCCGGTTTAAGATAATTTTCTAAGTTTACAGAGGCAATAACAACTGTCCCACACTACTTTTGTGTAACAGTCTGTGTAATTCTTCCTAAATTGCTATTCTAGCCAAATGAAATAAAACAAAAGGGAGTCCCAGGAGTCTTGTAAGCTCATAGATTGAGGCCTGCTTATCTGTTTTACTTGTGTCCCAATGTCCCCCAAATACCCACCTCATACATGAGGCGGTATGGGATAAAAGTTAGTTAAGTGCTCAAGGGTCTGTGCCTAATTTAGAGCCTAGCTCTGCTGCTTTTCTCTGTGGAAACTTGGAGAAGTATTTGATCTCTCCTACTTCACTTGCTCCAATATTAGAATATTGTACAATACTGTCCTTCTAGAGAAGTACAATAGAACCTAATTTATAGGGTGGACCTATGCATTTAAGAACATTATACACATAATACCGTATCTCAATAGGTCTAAGACTCGCATTTTACTCTCTGGAATTGGGATGCATCTTACAATGGATGACATAAGCAGTGAATCACAGTTCACCATTTTCAGTGCTTATCCTTTGTTCTGTATAAAATAATGGTGTGCCTTACAATTACTTTTTGTAAATTGGATGACATTAGGTATTAACAACAGTACTGGCACATTAGTTGTTACAGCTCCGCAAGGCTTTATGCACAATTATGTAATCCCCAAAGCTCTGAAAACCGAAATTTACAAAATTTAGCACCCCAACTGGTTTGGTAGCCAAGTGCAGGTTATAGGGAGCTGGAAGGGGAAGGGGGTCACAGTAGGTGGCATCGTTCTTTTCTGACTGCCCGCCCCCGCATGCCGTCCCGCGATATTGAGCTCCGAACCTCTCGCCCTGCCGCCGCCGGCGCTCCGTCGCCGCCGCGCCGCCATGGAATTCGAACGCTGACGTCATCAACCCGCTCCAAGGAATCGCGGGCCCAGTGTCACTAGGCGGGAACACCCAGCGCGCGTGCGCCCTGGCAGGAAGATGGCTGTGAGGGACTGGGGAGTGGCGCCCTGCAATATTTACATGTCGCTATGTGTTCTGGGAAATCACCATAACCGTGAAATGTCTTTGGATATGGGAGTCTTATAAGTTCTGTGTGGGACCACCCTTTCCCATAGGGCGGAGGGAAGCTCATCAGTGGGGCCACGAGCTGAGTGCGTCCTGTCACTCCACTCCCATGTCCCTTGGGAAGGTCTGAGACTAGGGCCAGAAGCGGCCCTAACAGGGCTCTCCCTGAGCTTCGGGGAGGTGAGTTCCCAGAGAACGGGGCTCCGCGCGAGGTCAGACTGGGCAGGAGATGCCGTGGACCCCGCCCTTCGGGGAGGGGCCCGGCGGATGCCTCCTTTGCCGGAGCTTGGAACAGACTCACGGCCAGCGAAGTGAGTTCAATGGCTGAGGTGAGGTACCCCGTAGGGGACCTCATAACCCAATTCAGACTACTCTCCTCCGCCCATTTTTGGAAAAAAAAAACAAAAAAAACCGGGCTGGGCGCGGTGGCTCACGCCTATAATCCCAGCACTTTGGGAGGCCGAGGAGGGCGGATCACAAGGTCAGGAGATCGAGACCAACCAGGCTAACACGGTGAAACCCCGCCATCTCTACAAAAAAAAAAAAAAAAAAATACCAAAAATTAGCCATTAGCCGGGCGTGGTGGCGGGCGCCTATAATCCCAGATACTTGGGAGGCTGAAGCAGAATGGCGTGAACCCGGGAGGCGGAGCTTGCAGTGAGCCGAGATCGCGCCACTGCATTCCAGCCTGGGCGACAGAGCGAGTCTCAAAAAAAAAAAACCGAGTGGAATGTGAAAAGCTCCGTGAAACTGCAGAAACCCTTTGGGAACAGAGGGAACCATGGGGCAGGAAGCCCACGAAAATTCTAATTGGTCTTCTGGTTCTTGGTGACATTAGGTGAGGGGCGCCCAAATGTTTGACTTCATGAGAATCACCGAGTATGGGGACTGCATACTTAAGCAAATTCCCCACCCCAGACCCTCCGATTCAATAAGCCTGTATTAACAAAATCACTGGGTAATCCTGGTTTTGGCACTAATATCATTTAGAAACATATTGTTAGGATAACATAGTATCCGTTATAGAGCAACCTGAGCAAAATAGCGAAACCTCGTCTCTATTACAAAAACAAAAAAAAAAAGTGAAAAATTAGCCACGCGTGGTCGCGGGCGCCTGTGGTCCCAGCTACTTGGGAGGCTGAGGCACGAGAGTCGCTTGAACCCGGGAGGCGGAGGTTGCAGTGAGCCGAGATCCCGCCAGTGAACTCCAGCCTGGGTGACAGAGTGAGACTCCGTCTGAAAAAAACAAAGAAAGAAAAAAAATTGATACATTTTAATTTTTGTTCATCAAAAGATGTAAAGTTTAGAAAGAAAAAACCCAAAATCTCATTATTTGCATGTAATTTGATTATGAATATTTTAAAAGCTAGAAGAAACTACAGGATAAAAATTTTACCTTAATACAAAGCCTAGCAAGACTGATAGAAAATAGCGTATGAAAATAAATTCCATGCTTATAAAAGAGCTTCAAACAACTATAAATAAAATTTTTGGATAAGGTAGCATTTACAATAACACCAAAGCATATCAAGTAGTTGGAAATAAATCTAACAAAATGTAAGTGCTCAATAAATGTTTGTTGGATAGGATTGCTTAACCTGTTTCAGCGGTACAAAGCCTGTTACATCTGACTTAATTATGACACAAATAAATTAGACTAGGTCTAAAAGGAAATACTTTGGAGATAGGAAAAATATAAGCCTTTATGAAATGAAAATTTATTAAAAATAGCTAATACTTAGTAGAACTTTCTTGTGTACTAGAGGCTGAGCTAAATGCTTTACATGCATACCCTCATTTAATCTTCATAAGAATAATAGCCAGAATTTATTTAGTTCTTACTATGCTATGAGCTTTACATACATTATTTAATTCTCACGACAACCTCATGAGGCATATGTTATTATCTCCATTTATAGTTGAGGAAACTGAGCTTTGGAAAAATTTAATTTATTCAAGATCACATAGTGTATTGCTAGGGCTGCTATAACTACATACATTGTCATAATTCTGGCGGCTAGAGGCCCAAGATAAAGGTCTTGACATGGTTGATTTCTTCTAAGGCCTGCCTCCCTCTCTCCTTGGCTTGTAGATGGATGCTGTCTTTCCTCTCTGTGCGTCTATGTCCTAATCTCCTTTATTTTATTTATTTATTTATTTATTTTTTGAGACAGAGTCTTGCTCTGTTGCCCAGGCTGGAGTGCAGTGGCAAGATCTCGGCTCACTGCAACCTCCACCTCCCAGGTTCTTGAGCGATTCTCCTGCCTCAGTCCCCTGAGTAGCTGGGACTATAGGCGTGGGCTACCACGCCTGGCTAATTTTTGTATTTTTAGTAGAGACAGGGTTTCACCATGTTGGCCAGGCTGGTCTCAAACTCCTGACCTCAAGTGATCCACCCGCCTCAGCCTCCCAGAATGCTGGGATTACAGGCGTGAACCACGGTGCCTGGCCCTTAATCTCCTTTTCTTATAAGGACATCAGTGATATTGGATTATTCCCAACCCATATGACCGTATTTTATCTTAATTACCCCTTTACATGTCCTATCTCCAAATACAGGCAGATTCTGAGATAATGAGAGTTCTTCAAATATATACATTTTGAGGTGACACAATTCAGCTCATAATATACAGTTCCTAAAAGGCAGGGCCAGATCTGGGTGACTCCAAATTATTTTGTTATCTACTAGGCTAATGTATTCTGTTTCATGACAGTAGTTACCATCCCACACACATTTTTTAAAATGTATTTTTAAAGTTTTTATTGATTCTTTTTCTTTTTTAGTTATTATGGTGGTCAGAGTGAGAATTACTGAAAATATATTTTGAAGATATAACTTCTTTATAGTCAAATACAGAACAAGTGTAACTAAAATAGTACTGAAGCATGTCACCAATAACTGGAAGAAACCGGCTGGGTGCGGGTGACTCATGCCTGTAATCCCACCTCTTTGGGAGGCCAAGGCAGGCGGATCACCTGAGGTGAGGAGTTCGAGACCAGCCTGGCCAACATGGTGAAACCCCCTCTCTAGCACAAAATTAGGTGGGCATGGTGGTGGGTGCCTGTAATCCTAGCTACTCGGGAGGCTGAGGCAGGAGAAGCTTGAACAGGGGAGGCGGAGGTTGCAGTGAGCCAAGATCGCACCACTGCACTCCAGCCTAGGTGACAAGAGCGAGACTCTGTCTGAAAAACAAAAACAAAAAAAGCCTGGAAGAAACCAACAAATTTATTTTCATAACTAAAACCAAAACCTCTATAGATAAGTGGATGAAAGATATTAATAAACAGTTTGCATTTGATAAATAAGTGCATGGAAAAGATATTCAGGCTCACATAGTATGAAAAATGCAAATTAATATTCGGCAGGACAACTGGCCTACTCTCTTCATACTATTATGTAAAAAAAAAATTGTTAGGACTGTTTTAGAGTAAAAGAGACATTTGAAGCCTAACAGCCAAATGCAATGTTTGGATGCTGGTTTGAACACACCAGCAATAAATGGAGATATGTGGATATGGACTGGAAATTGGATGATTTTAGGAAATTATTTATTAGATATTATAATGGTATTCTAGTTATGTTTAAAATAATGATATTCTAGTTATGATTTTAAAATGTCCTTTAGGGTAGGTGTGGTGGCTCATGCCTGTAATCTCAGCACTCAGAACCTCAGGCAGGAGGATTGCTTGAGCCCAGGAGTTCAAGACCAGCCTGGGCAACATGGCGAAACCCAACTCTACAAAAAGTGCAAAAATTAGCTGTATAATTTATCACTTGAGCCTGAGAGGTCAAGGCTGCTGTGAGCTGTGATCATGCCACTGTACTCCAGCCTGGGTGATAGAGTAAGACCCTTTCTCAAAAGGAAAAAAAAAGTTCTTTAAAAAAAGCATGCTATAGTATTTTCTGATAAGACATCACGTTATCTAGAATTACTTTATTTTTACAGATGGAGTGCAGTGGTGTGATCTCAGCTCACTGCAACCTCTGCCTCCGGGGTTCAAGCAATTCCCCTGCTTCACTCCAGTCTGGACAACAGGGTAAGACCCTGTCTAAAAAATAAGATAAATTTAAAAATAAATAAATAAAATGAAAGTTAGATCATGTTAGATTTTTGTTCCAGTGGCTCCCCATCTCAAATGCTGTGGCTTGACCAGGCTCTATATGATCTGCTTCTTACCCCAGTGCTTTGATTTCATCTGCTACTATTTTTCCCTTTGCTTACTCCTGTTAGGCACTCTGGCCTCTTTCCACTTTGTCTCAAACATACCAGTCACCCTTCTCCCTACAGGCTTCTGTTCTCTCTACCTGGTCTACTCTTCTTCCAGCTAACAAGATTGATCCCTGACTTTCTTCAGGTCTTTGTTCAAATGTCATCTTCTTAGTAGCAGTGGTGCCTTCCTTGATATAAATAACATCACTCCCACTATCACTTGTAGCCTCTTACTCTGCTTTATTTTTTTCCAGAGTACTAATTACAACTTAACATATATTTGTTTAATTTTTAGGATATCTGACTCTCTCCGATAGACTGTAAGCTCCAAGTGAGCCAGGGCTTTGTGTATTTTGTTTCCTGCTCTGTAACCAATGCCTGGAACAGTATCTAGCTTTCAATGATATTTGTTGAATGAGATACTAAATAAGACAGGGTGTCAAGGAGCAAGGGGTGTGACTTGAAAAAGAGTGTGGGTTCTGAAGGAAAGGTGAGACTTTATTGAACTTCACTGTCTTGAGGATTTCTTTTTCCTACCTTATTCAAAGAGGTGGATCTTGAGAGTTGTTTAAAAAAGAAATTCAGAATCAAAAAGATCAGTAATTGAAGGAAACTAGTAAGATTTTAAAAGCTTTGAAATTCCACAAGTATGGTTTATTATATTGCCTGATGTTATAAATATGTTTCCAAACTTATTTATATTTATTTATATATTATATTGCCTGATGTTATAAACAAATTTCCAAATTTATTATTTATTTGCCAATTTTCCAAAAGTGATCAGCAAAGCTGTGGATCAGGAACACCATTTAAAGGAATTTGCATACACGTCTTCAGGAATAGCTAGGAAAGGGATGTTGATGAGAACCTTCTACTTTGCTACAACTTTGGAAGGAAAGGATCCTCAAGAGATATTAATTTAAAATGGAGAGAGTTCTGAGACGTATTAAAAGGGGGAAAGTAGTAGCTCAGAGTTGGGGTAGGAGGTGTTGAACATGTAGAAGGCCCAATCTCTGGAGTCCTAGGTTCAACTTGGGGGATAGGCATTCAATGTGGTGTCCATTTAGCCTTTGAAGCCTGTCCTTTGCTGCCTTAGGGGGTTGGGGCCTCCTACTTTTCTCTTCTCCCCTCTAAATTGAAACCTACTCTTGGATCTCTACCCTTATTTTGTGGAGAGGTACTGTTTTATTTTTTAAACACGAACACATTCTTCTCGTAAAACATTGCAGATATTCAAAACCAAAAAGCTCCTCCCTTAATTCCCTCAATCCTGCTCCTAGGAGTAACTTGTTAGCAGTTTGGTGTGTCTCTTTCCAGACTATTTTCTTTTCATTTACTTGCAAAAATGTGCACATACAGAACTATTCTATTTTGCCTTTTTTGTGGGGAGGGGGGAAGTGTTACCTAAATGTGAGCATATTACATGGTGTTATTCTGGGCTATTTTCACTTCATATGCATTGGAGATGTTTTCATGTCAGTACATGCAGATTTACTTCATTCTGTTTAACTACTGGGTAGTATCTCATAGAATGGTTGTATCATTTAAAAAATGTTGTGGGTACATAATAGGTGTATAAATTTATGGGGTATATGAGATATTTATTTATTTACTTATTTATTTGAGACTGAGTCTCGCTCTGTCACCCAGGCTGGAGTGCAGTGGCGCGATCTCATCTCACTGCAACCTCTGCCTCTGTGGTTCAAGCGATTCTCCTGCCTCAGCCTCCTGAGTAGCTGGGATTACAGGCGCACGCCACCATGCCCGGCTAATTTTTGTATCTTTTAGTAGAGATAGGGTTTCACCATGTTGGTCATGCTGGTCTTGAACTCTTGACCTCGTGATCCACCCGCCTCGGTCTCCCAAAGTGCTGGGATTACAGGCGTGAGCCGCCGCACCCAGCACATGAGATGTTTTATGTGCAATGTGAAATAAACACATCCTGGAGAATGGGGTATCCATCTCCTGAAACCTTTATCCATGGACAGTCTTTCAGTTATTTTAAAATATACAATTAAGTCATTATTGACTATAGTCACCCTATTGTGCTATCAAATAGTAGGTTTTATTCATTCTTTCTAACGATTTTTTTGTACCCATTAACCACCCCTGCCGCCAAGGAATAGCTGTATCATGATTTAATGATCTTTGAATAGACATGGGTGTTTCTAATTGTTTTGCTGTCATAACCAGTGCTACAAGGAACATCCTTCCTTGAACATGCCCATTTGAGCACAATATTTCTCCAGGGTGGATAACCAAATGTGAACTTGCAAAGGAGATGCTTAATTTTTAATTACAGACAAATGGCCAGTCTCAATTCTTCATTTTGAATAAATTATAAATGAAATTTTTAGAGTGCTGCCTTTTCCAAGAGTTTACTCACTTCAGCAGTGATAACATCCCTTTTTTCCTTTTTTTAAATTTATTTTTTATTTCAATAGGTTTTTGGGGAGCAGGTGGTGTTTGGTTACATGAATAAGTTCTTTACTGGTGATTTCTGAGATTTTAGTGCGCCCATCACCCGAGCAGTGTACACTGTACTCAGCATGTAGTCTTTATCCCTCACCCCCACCACCCTTTCAGTGATAACATCCTTAAACCATAGTCATTCAGTTGGTGTTCTCCAAAGGGTGAGCCTCAAATCTACCGGAAGTACCTGAGGGTGCTTATTAAAATACGTATTCCTGAGTCCCACCCACTGAATTAGAATCTCTGAACGTGTGTCCCAGGAATCTACTGTTTTTTGAAACAGGGTCTCACTCTGTTGCCCAGGCTTGAGTGCAGTGGTGTAAACACAGCTCACTACAACGTCTACCTTCTGGGCTCATGCTCTCTTCCCGTCTCAGCCTACCTTAGTAGCTGGGACTATGGAGGCATCACCACTCTTGGCAATTTTTTATTTTTATTGTTTGTAGAGACAGTTGTTTTACCATGCTGCCCAGGCTGCCCTCAAACTCTTGGGCTCAAGCGCTCCTTCTGCCTCCACCTACCAAGTATTGGGACTACAGATGTGACCTACCACACCTGGCCCCAGGAATCTATCGACTTTTAAACAATTTCAAAGTTATTTTACAGAGCACAAAATTTTGATGTTACCAGCTGAAGAGAATTTCATCATGGATTATTATAAGTATTAAAGCCTGGAATACAGAATATCATAAAGAAATGTTAGATATTTAATGGGAATTTGAAAAGAATATTGTACTTTCTAAGGTTTTCTGAAATCACACAATAGGAAGCAGTGCAATGTGGTGGTTGAGTTTGGGCTGTCAAGTTGGATGGCTGCTGTCGCAGTTTGTTTTCTGTTGCTTATAACAGAATACCTGAAACTGGGTCACTTATTTATTAGTTTGTTTTTTAATTAATTCATTTTTTGGATACAAAGTCTTGCTCTGTCTCCCAGGCTGGAGTATAGCGGTACTCCAAACCTACACCTCATTAGTTCAAGCGATTCTCCTGCCTCGGCCTCCCAAGTAGCTGAGATTACAGGTGTGCACCACCATGCCTGGCTAATTTTTTGTATTTTTAGTAGAGATGGGGTTTCGACATGTTGGCCAGGCTGGTCTCGAACTCCTGGCTTCAAGAGATCCACCTGCTTCGGCCTCCCAAAGTGCTGGGATTACAGGTCTAAACCATCACACCAAGCCTGGGTTATTTATTTATTTAGTTAGTTTTTGAGACAGGGCCTCACTCTGTCACTCAGGCTGGACTGCAGTGGCACAATCTTGGTTCACTGCAACCTCCGCCTCCCGGGTTCAAGTGATCGATCCTCCCACCTCAGCTTCCTAAGTAGCTGGGACTACAAGCCCATACCACCATGCTCAGCTAATTTTTGTATTTTTAGTAGAGACGAGGTTTCGCCATGTTGGCTAGGCTGTGGGGTAATTTATTTTAAAAAAGAAATTTATTTTTTGCAGTTATGGATGCTGTGAAGTCCAAGGTTAAGGGACTGCCTCTGGGTTGCCTCTGAACTCCTTCTTGCTGGAGGGGACTCGCTGTGATGTTCCAAGGCGTGGCAGGAAATCACATGGCCAGGATGCTGAGACTGCTAACATGCTATCCTTAAGTCTGTTTTCCTTTTCTTTAAAGCCACTAGTTCCACTCCCATGATAACCTATTAATCCATGAATAGATTAATTTATTCATGAGGGCAGAGCCCTCATGATCCAGTCACCTCTTGAAGGCCCCACTTCTAATGAGGATTAAGTTTCAGCCACTTTAGGGATTAAGTTTCAACATGAATTTTGTAAAAGGCGAAAGATTTATGCGATATGAAGAGAAACTAGAGTGACAACATGAATTTTGAAGGGGACAGTCAAACCATAGCAACTGGGATCTGAATCCTGACTTTACCACTTGCTAAATAGACAAATTCCTTAATCTCTATAACTCTGTTTCCTTTTTTTTTTTTTTTTTGGTGAAATAGTTATAATGAAAGTGCTTACATTCTTGGGCTAATGTGAAGATTAAACAAGGTAATGAATATTACATTTCTTGAATATTTATAGTAAACATTCAAGAAATGTTTTGACTCTAGAAGTTACAATAAATCAATTATGAAACAACAAATTAGCATTTGATGCTAAATGTTGGGAAATTTGGGGCAGGTAAACTCTAAAGTGGATTGGAATAGGTAATTTCTAGCAAGGTGGAAGCAGGGTGGATAGGATGAAATGATTAAAAAATGAGAACTACTATGAGTTAGAGTTGTATCATTTCTCCGTATAACTTGAATCTTTATACTTCAAACATTTGCACATTACATGTATATTTGTACATATAACACATATTTGTATATATATTCCCTATTATTATAGTAGTATTTATTAAGAATAATGATTAATATTGTGCCGGGGAGTCCTCTAATTATGGCTTAAAAAGAAATCTTTCAGCTTGGGCAACATGGCGAAACTCCATCTCTACAAAAAAATACAAAAATTAGCTGGGTGTGATGGTGCATGCCTGTAGTCCCAGCTACTTACTGAGGCAGGAGATCGCTTGAACCTGGGAGGTCAAGGCTACAGTGAGTCGAGATTTCACCACTGCACTCCAGCCTGGGACACGAAGTGAGACCCTGTTTCAAAAAAAAAAAAAAAAAAATTTAACAGAGTAAGAACCTATACTTTAACTGGAGGGCGACGTGAGGAGTCAAAATAATTGATTAATCAATTATGTCCTCAGCATTGAAAGTCATTGTTTTTGTCTGGAGATGTGTAAAACGTACACTTTGCTCTCTAGTTGTTTATAGTCTACTTGGGAAGATAAATCTAACAAGAAACATGTAATAACAATAATAACAGCTAACATTGTTGAGTACTGTGTACCGGGCATTGTACTGAGTACATTATATAAATTATTTTACTTAATCCTCATAACCATCAGAGTAGGAAGATTTCATCTTTTTTCCCTCTTTTTATAGTTGGAACTGAGGCTTAGATGTGTGCAAATAAGTGGCAAGGTTCAGATTCAAAATCAGCTAAATTTTATTTGAAGCCTAAAACACTTAACCCACCTACCTTTTATCTATTAAGCCTGTTAGTTCAAAGATTACCTGAAGGTAAATTTTATCAGGCCAGCTTTGGATCTGGGGGGAAAAAATGAAGGTAAATTTTAACTTGAATCGATCTGGACTGTTTATAATGGAATCTGTTGCCTAGCATAAGTTAAGAATGTTGAGGTCACAAAGGATAAGAAATTGCCCTTAAGGGATGAAAATTCTTTGGAATAGAATGCAGTAGGCCCACGCAAACAACAACGTGTATAAATAGCTTAAATTAGCCTGTTTTTGCCTAAGTACATTAACTCAAAAGGAAACTTGGTTTAAGAAGTTCACTCCAAAAATAGTGCAAGAAGCATCACTGGTCCATAAAGAGGGGTGGAGTGGGTTACGTCATTTCAGCACCTTTTAAGGTTAAGGAGGAGGGAATCCTCTTGAACTCATTAGCCAATCAGGTTCTGAAGACACTTCCCAAGGCGACTTCCTGTCTCTCCACTTTCTTTCTCTCTCCGTTTTGGTGGGCTGGTGAGTGTGCGCTTAATTTTGCTCTCTAATTGTTTTGAATTTCTCTTCCATTTGAGTTATATACCCAGGTGGCAGGCCTTTATTTCAAGTCGGCATTGGAGTGTGTGTGAATCGCAAGGAGATTAATTTCGGCTGTGTGGAGGTTGGGAGAAGGCAGTGAAATGCTCTTCCTGGCTTGTTTCCACGTGGGCCTCTGCAGTACTGGCTTTGCCTTCCATCTCCGAGTCCTGGTGACCCAGGAACAATAGACTGTGCTTCATGTGCACAGTGCGTGTGTTCTTGGAAAACGCCGGCTTCATTTTGCTTGGCGGTAAAGATATTATCATCCTAATGCTGTTTTGGTTTATATCTCCCTGGGTGAGGTCAGATTTCGGGAGAAGGCGTTCAGCTCAGTAGAGTTTAATTCTCCGGTGAGTGTCTAGAGGGCCCAGGTCCTTACTGGGTTTGTGGAAGCTGCAGCGTACCTTGTCTTTCCCCTGGCCTTTGCTCAGATCATTTCGGCTTTCTTGGTGAACCTGGGCAGCAAACTCTGAAGACAGATAAGCCTTAAAAGGAGCTCCTAATTTTTAATGTTGCCACTGTGGTGATTGTGTCCTTAAAAGCTATGGAAAAAAATTAGGGACCTTAGTTCAGGGCAAGCCTCTAGATTTAAATTCCAGCGCCACAGTTTACAGCTCTGGTGACCTTGGGAAAAGCAGTGAGCCATTCCGAGGCTTAGCTTTCCAAGATCAGATAAAATATATAAAAACTAGGCTCTAGTTGGTGTGTAATAAATGTTAGGTACCTTTAGAAGTAAGCAGTACTTATTTATTTACAGCAAGTATTTTGGATATCTGTTTTCTCATAAAAAGTTTTGCTTAGTGACCTTCAATGTAATTTCACTGAATTCCTTTCTTTTGGTACATGTTAATTTTTATGTGATGTTTGTGTTGGATATTCTTACAGGCAGAAAGTGTGAGAAAGACAAATAATAAACCAGTTAATCGAATGTAGTAATAGGTATTTGTAGGCCTCCCATAATTTTTATAATTCTCAAGCATTGTTAAAATTTATTTTTTGGGGCATGGCGGCGCATGCCTGTAATCCCAGCTACTCGGGAGGCTGAGGCAGGAGAATCGCTTGAACCCGGGAGGTGGAGGTTGCGGTGAGCCGAGATCGCGCCATTGCACTCCAGCCTGGGCAACAAGAGTGAAACTCTGTCTCAAAAAAAAAAAAAAAAAAAAATATATATATATATATATATATATACACACATCATACATATATATATTTTTGAATAGGTAATACATTCACATGGTTCAAAATTCAAAAGATATCAAAGTTTCTTATCCCCTTCCCTAAGCCATCCAATTCCTCTCCCTCATAACAGTGTTACTAAGATATTTTATGCATATAAGCAAATATGTGTAGGTATCCTTCCCTTTTACTATACCTACTCTAGTATGTGTCTTACTTTTTCCACTTAAGTTCCATGAGTAGAGTGTTCACATTCTTCATAATGGTAACATAGTATTCTTCAAAAATTATTTTTTTAAAAAATATATTTTTTCAGTAGGTTTTCGGGGTATAATGGTAACTCAGTATTCTAATTTATGTACCTACTATAATTTATTTAGCTTTTATCAGTAGGTATTCAGATAGTTTATGATCTTGATATTTCCCCCTCAAATGAATAACCTTGTAAATAAGTCAGTTGGCACAAAGGCATTTCAATTGGGTTTTGGTATATTCTTGTTTAAAAGGACTCTAGATATTTTGCAGTGCTTCCTATTTATATTTATTTGGTACACAGTGGTGATTAGAAACCAATCAATACTCTAAACTTGATTGAGCAATAAAGGATTTTCTATCGAAAGGAAAATCATCTTGATAGCTTTTATGTGAATATATCTTTGCCCACTTTGGTCTGAGTAGGGGATGGTTTATCTTGTTATGAGCATGTGTTTAATGCTGGGAAGGAGTGACAGCAGTGGCCCAGAACAACCAAGTCATCTTTGTATTCACAGGGGCAGAAAGGGCATGCTTTCGGTGTTCACTTAGAAAATGTATGCTGGATATGCCCCTGAACTCATGGTGTTGAGGGAGTATTTTAGTATTAAGTTAGGAAAAGCTGAAATGTATTTTAGGATGTAAACATGCAAAATAAAAAAGGAAGCCTTTGGGAATTTCTCCAAAGCTGTTTTAGTCTTAAGAGGCTTAGTTCCGGTTTTTTAGGTGGAAGTTTTGTGAGTTGGGAAAACATTACATTCTTTCCAATGGAAGCATGCTTTTGTTAATAAGTAACTTCATAGTACATTGGAGTCTTCATTGTTAAGTAGGAAATGAGGGGAAGGGGGAAGCTAACCTGTGTCTTTTTTGCTTGAAAGACAACATGGCCGGGCGCGGTGGCTCACGCCTGTAACCCCAACACTTTGGGAGGCCGAGGAGGGTGGATCACCTGAGGTCGGGAGTTCGAGACCAACCTGATCAACATGGAGAAACCCTGTCTCTACTAAAAATACAAAATTAGCCGGGCGTGTTGGTGCATGCCTGTAATCCCAGCTACTCGGGAGGCTGAGGCAGGAGAATCGCTTGAACCCGGGAGGTGGAGGTTGTGGTGAGCCGAGATCGCGCCATTGCACTCCAGTCTGGGCAACAAGAGTGAAAAAAAAAAAAAGGACACAATATCTTGGAGTTGGAAGGGCCCTTATGAGTACTATATGAGTGACCTTTCTGGCTTCTGGGTTATTTTGAGAAGTGTGACTTTTTGTTGTTAAATTTGTTTTTATTGTAGATTCATGGGGTACATGTGCAGGTTTGTTTCAGGGTATATTGCATGACGCTGAGGTTTGGGCTTCTATTGATCCTGCCATCTAGGTAGTAAACATTGTACCCAATAGGAAGTTTTTCAGCTCTTGCCCCTCTCTCTCCTTTCCTCCTTTTGGAGTACCTAGTGTCTATTGTTCCCAACTTTATGTTCCTGTGAACCCAGTATTTAGCTCCCTACGCAAGATTTAGCTCCCACTTATAAGTGAGAACATGCAATACTTGGTTTTCTGTTTTTGCGTAAATTCGTTTAGGATAATGGCCTCCAGCAGCATCCAGCAGCTCCAGTTGCTGCAAAGGACATTTTTTTTTTTTTTTTTTTTTTTTTTTTTTTTATGGCTGTGGAAAAGTGTGAAATTTTTAGGCAGAATATTTGCCTTTCTACTCACTAGCTGGTTGAGCTTGGGCAAGACATAGAAATAACATATTAAACATTTAACTCCATGCCAGCTACAGTGCAAAATGTATTTATTACCTCAGTCTTCACGGAAGTTTTAAGAGGTATGTAGAATTTGTCCTCATTTTACAGAGGGGACAGCTGAAGTTTAGAGAAGTTGCATAACTTACCCATGGGCACAGCAAATACATGAGAGAGCCAGGATTAAAATCTAGTTTAGTATGATTTCAAAATCTATTATTTTAGGGAATATTAATTACTGCAGCTATTATGGAAAACAGTATGGAAATTTCTCAAAAAATTAAAAATAGAACTACCATATAATCCAGAAATCCCATTTCTGGGTATATTCAAAGGAAATAAAATTAGTATGTCAGAGATACCTATACTCCCATGTTCATTGCATCATTATTCAGAAAAGCCAAGATACGGAATTGACCTAAGGGTCCATCAACAGATGAATGGATAAAGCAAATATTATACATACGTACAGTGGAATACTATTCTGCCTTAAAAAGGAAGGAAACTGATAGTGAGTGGGAAATAAAACTTGGAGTCTGTTCTGATAGCAGTACCTTATATAACTATCTCTAAAGGAAAACTATGCCAAGCTATTAGTTTAGTATTTACTTCCTATGAACAAAATTTTGTGTGTTCATTTTGTTTCAGGTTGAAGATGAAATCCACGGAGGAGGGAAGTCCAGCACCCTGTGTGCCAGTCCAGAACTGGCCCATCTGTAGACCCCCTGAAAATCATATGGGCTTGGATTTGGATATTCTCAACAGAAAGGGTTAAAGGCTGATGGTACCTAAAGCCTGGTACTTGAATTTTGATCAAGATAAGCTGCCTTAAGTTCTCTTCATTACACGTATGTGTGTCTTTTCTATCTAAAAAGCCTAGCTTAGAGATTCGAGTTACCATTGTATCCTATAATGCTAGTAAATTGGAATAGAGTCAAAAGGAATGGTGATGAAATCTTAACACGAGTATCTGCTGATTTAGTATCAATTTGTAGTTTGTATTAGGCCTTCATGAAGCATCTGTTCACACATATAAAATGTACCTTTTGGCTATGAACACTAGTACTTTCAAGTGATTACTGCCCACAGTCAACAAAATGCTGGGATCATTGATTGTTTATGGAGCATTTGCAAAATACTTAGTAAATACGAAATGTCCTTTGTGTGGTGGAATGACACTTGTTGAAGCATGCATGACTAGAATCCTGCAGGGAGCATCACACATTGGGAAAGGTATCACATATTTAACATCAGGATTTATGTGCCAGGCTTTGTGCTATGTGTCAAAACAAAAAGACCAGGCCTCTTGCAATCTGGGTTTTGTTTGTGAGTCGAGATTAATAGAGAAGTTGTTCCTTTCAACCTATAATTATTATCCTGTAAGAATACTTAGATCAAGTAGTTTTTTTTTTTAATTTCCTTTTTAAAAAAATTTATTTTAGGTTTGGAGAGATCAAGGAGTTTTAAGGTAGACATTGTTAAAACTGGAGAAACCTTTCACACCATGTCTTGCTTCTTGTCTACATTCTCTTAGTTAACCTTGCATCCTGCTGATCTGAAAACATTTTACATAGTTAAAGCATTATAGAAGTATAGGGCAAGGAAGGAGTAAAATAACATTTTGATCATATCTGTCTGAGATATTTAAAATGCTTCAGTTTCTTTCCAATCTACTGAGCTAGCATGTCACTGCATTACATTTTAAAGCAAACCTTCTTTAGCTCTGTGTATTTCCTGTAGGAAGTACCATGGTGAATTGAAGAGTATGGAGTTTTGATGGAATTGAATTTAAATCCTAGGTCTTACTAGTTAGGTGACCTTAGGAAATTTATGTAATTTTTCTGAGCCTCAATTTTCCTGTAAATAGGGGGTTGTAAAATTTAAATGATACAAATTCTATACTGCTTGACAGATAGGATTTCTAAAGAATGATAGCCACTGCTTTTCTGTCAACTTATTTTAGACCCATTCTTAAAGGCACTGATGTCCAATGGAGCCTTCTGTTATGATGGAAATGCTCTATGTTTGTACTGCCAATTTAGCTATTGAGTAATGAAAATGTGACTAGGGTAATGGGAGAAATTTAATTTTTAACTCTAATTAAGTGGTTACTTATTGGACATGCAACTTTAAGGTCCACTTATGACCCACTCTTTTTGCTTCATGAAGCCTTCCTTGACCAATCCTACTTCTTTTCTTAACCTTACTTGCTTTCTACTGCTTATTTGGTGGTATGTTAATTTCTATGAGTCTTGTCTTTCTGGCTAGATTGTATCTGAGGTTATGGATTTTTAAATCTCCACACTGCTGCATGAAAAAGAACATGATGATGAAAGTATAACTGCAGTATTTTTAGCTAACAAGTTTTAGATGATCATTACAAGAAAATACAAAAAATTTTCTAGTTAGTAATTAGGTGAAGAGTAGGGAATAGTGTGAAGGTTGCCTGCAAAGATGAACTGCGTATCTAGTATGTATTTGACCTGAAAGTTCAGATGACACGCAAATGCTGGAAGAGGAAATTAAAGCAAGACTCTTTCTTACATTGCCATCTTGTGGCAGACTTGGGTTACAAATGTTACTAATTCAATTTTCCTATATAAAGGGAAGATTTTCTTCAGATTATTTTGACAAAGGATTACGAAGAGTAAAGGTTAAATACAATCCGGCATTGGCTCAAATGAAATTGAAACATGCTTTGAAAAAAACTGACTATTTTGGATTATTTTCTCAGTTATCTGAATCTTACAAGTTCTTGACTCCTTCCTCTTGCATAACTATTTTCTTACTGTGAGGTTGTTGACCTTTATAGCCTTTCAGAAGTTGGTTAACTATTGTGCAGTTTTATCCAAGCTTGTAAATTTATACAAAATTAAGCTTGTGTAGGGGTCCTGCTCGGTTTTTTTTTGTTGTTGTTGTTAAATTTTTTTGTTTTGTTCGAGACAGGGTCTTACTCTGTTGCCTAGGCTGGAGTACGGTGGCACGATCACAGCTCACTGTAACCTTGAACTCCTGATCCTGCCCTATTTGATATTGAGCTTGGGCATTTGGTGACATTCTCCAAATAGATGAGTCAATAATTTATATTAATGAATGGAGAGTTAAATAAAGGATGAACGGTTACTCTAAATTTTCTTGTGACTTGGTATAGAACATGCTGGTGTGAGTTGTCATGTAATCATAACCTTTGTGAATTTATTTATGTTTTTTAAATTTTCCAGAAATGATCCTAGATAATTGATAGATCCTGTGGTTCAACTGGATTTCTAGATAGAAGCTGGATTCATGTGATGCCAGAGGTAAGAGTAAGAGCAAAATCTTCATTTTTACCTCATTTGGATTTCTAATCACTTAGCAAGACTTGGGACTTGGTGTTATTAGTGGATGGAATTTGGTAATTAAAAAAAATCCCCAGTTCTAACCTTAGGAGAATTTTCCTGTTTAGGGATGAGGAGCCAGTGCTGGTTTGCCCTTCCCCAGTCATTTACAGTTTGCCATGATGAAATGCATGTTAAGTCCGTGTTTCAGCTGATCAGCCTGATTAAACACATGCTCTGAGCAGACTAAAGCTAGGGGCAAACACCTGCAATTGAATTCTGCTTGTTGGAATTCATACTGGGATTTAGTCTGTAATCCCAGGTAATTCTTAAATCTTAATACATTATGAATTTGAGACTAATGTTTTGTTGTGCTTTGATCTTTTGTGATATCTCTATATCCCCAAAAAATCACTTTTGTGAGTTAGAACTAGGGTCAGGAATCATTAATCTAAAAGTTCAAACACTACAGAAAAAGCACTGGCAACTGGTATAATTCTATAGGCAATTTAGCCTGGCAGTTTTAAACTAATCATTATTTTATCAATCTATACATATAGATTAAAGGAAACAGAGAGTTGGTTAAATCAATTGTGAAGACTATACGGTACAACACTATAGAGTCACTTAAAAGTTATGATACAGTTTTACGTTTATTGAAATAGAATGGTATTCATGACACATGAAAAACAGATTATATAGAGCAATATGTTTCTGCTTAAATATTTTTATATGCATATGTTTGCTTAAGAAAACTGAAAGGATATATATACTAAAATACTAGGGGGTTATTTTCTTTAGAATTGGGTTCTACAAGTAATCTTTTATTATTATAAACCTATTTTCTAATTTTATTGTATTCATGTATTGTAATATTTTAAAAGTTATTTTAGGTAACTTAGGACAAGCTTATATTCTTTACCCGTGCCTGCATTTTCAGCAGAGAATTAGGTAGAAAGAAGGGTGAGATACAGGAAATACAAACAATTCAAAGTAATATCAGGACTTGAAATAATTTTTTAGCTTTTGTTGTCTTTTGCAGGAGTAAAATTTCAAGAGACTGAAACCAGATCTGAGTTTCGCTGTTCCAGTCTGGACCTCTTTGGTACTGTAAATCCTGGATATACTGTAGATGAGTACTGCGTTTTTCTTTTATGGTAAGGCTTACGTTGAGATCGAGAAGCTTTGCCATATATATGAGTCTTTGAAAATTCAGGTTTGTGACTTCATGGCCAGCTGCTAAGGTGCTATACATTTCACTTTTTAAAAGTCAGTTGAGGCCAGGCGTGGTGTCTCACGCCTGTAATCCTAGCACTTTGGGAGGCTGAGGTGGGTGGATTGTCTGAGCTCAGGAGTTTGAGACCAGACTGGCCAACATGGCAAAACCCCATCTCTACTAAAAAAATACAAAAAATTATCTGGGCCTGGTGGTGTGTGCCTGTAGTCCCAGCTACTCAGGAGGCTGAGGCAGGAGGCTGAGGCTTGAACCCAGGAGGTGGAAGTTGTAGTAAGCAGAGATAGCGCAACTATACTCCAGCCTGGGTGATAGCGAGATTCTGTCTCCAAAAAAAAAGAGTCAATTAAAGATGTTGAGAAGTAGCATTGTATAGTATATATATGGGTTCTGGAGTCAGACTGAGTTTAAACGCATGCTCTATCACTTCACCAGTTATGCAGCACTGGCAAGTTTCCTAATATCTGTGTCTTAGTTTTATATTTTAGAGGATGGCAATAGTATTTGACTCAGGGTGGTTATTTTGAAGATTAAATTAATAAGGGTGTGGGTAAAGCATACGGTAAATGCTCAGTTTGATGTTAACTATTTTGTCATCAGAATCCATGTGTATATTTCTCTTAGATTCTGTACTACCTGGCAATTTTTGACATCTGCATAATAGATTGACGAAAATTCTTTGTTTTGGCCTGACGTGATGGCTCATGCCTGTAAACCCAGCACTTTGGGAGGCAAGGTGGGCAGATCACCTAAGGTCAGGAGTTCAAGACCAGCCTGGCTAACATGGTGAAACCTCGTTTCTACCAAAAATACAAAAATTAGCTGGGTGTGGTGGCATGCACCTGTAATCCCAGCTACTTGGGAGGCTGAGGCAGGAGAATCGCTTGAATCTGGGAAGCAGAGGTTGTGGTGAGCTGAGATCGCACCACTGCACTCCAGCTTGGGTGACAGAGCTAGACTTCGTCTCAAAAAAAAAGAGGAAATTCTTTGTTTTTATTGCTTATATATCTTTCTGTTAATTAGACTACCCCTCATTACCTTCACCCCGCCCCTCAAAACTTAATTAAGTTCTAGAATTAGCCATAGGCACTATAATGTGTATCTTTATATAATTGTTGGAATAACATTTTCTTTAGTTGATTAATCTTGATTTTGGTACTAACTTGTTATCTAGTTCCTCATTTTCCCTTGCTGGATCAGTTGATCCTTAATGATCTCTTCTAGTTCTTACTTTTTTTTTTGAGACGGAG
The DNA here is from genome assembly GCF_029281585.2 of Gorilla gorilla gorilla. NCBI lineage: Eukaryota > Metazoa > Chordata > Mammalia > Primates > Hominidae > Gorilla > Gorilla gorilla. The sequence goes on from NC_073239.2 coordinate 36,482,621, forward strand.
TCTTGCTCTGTTGCCCAGGCTGGAGTGCAGTGGCACGATCTCGGCTCACTGCAAGCTCCGCCTCCCAGGTTCACGCCATTCTCCTGCCTCAGCCTCCTGAGTAGCTGGGAATACAGGCGCCCGCCACCGCGCCTGGCTAATTGTTTTTGTATTTTTAGTAGAGACGGGGTTTCACCGTGGTCTCGATCTTATGACCTCATGATCCACCCGCCTCGGCCTCCCAAAGTGCTGGGATTACAGGTGTGAGCCACTGCGCCCGGCCTCTAGTTCTTACTTAGATGTAATGATTCCTATCTTATAAGAGTCTCTTGATGTCCTCATTTTTTTTTTTTTGAGACAGGGACTCATTCCATTGCCCAGGCTGGAGTGCAGTGGCATAATCAGGGCTCACTGCAGCCCTGGCTTCCCAGCCTCGGGTGATTCTCTCACCTCAGGCTCCCGAGTAGCTGGGACCACAGGCCACCATGCCTGGCTAATTTTTTGTATTTTTTGTAGAGATGGGGTTTTGCCATGTTGCCCAGGTTGGGATGTCTTTATTTTTTATAAACGTTTCTTAAATTAATGTGGTTGGAGTTAAACTTTGATGGCTGTTCCTCTCACTGCTTGAAGCCTTAGGCAGTGGGATTTTGATCCATCATATATCAAAAATGGCTTATCTTCACTCAGGGCACCATGAGGATGGGCTGGCTGTCCGTTAGTGCCTTCTGATTTTTGCGGAGTCAAACAATTACTAAACGGGTGGTGATTCCAGATTAAGAAAATGTACCTGTGATTAAAAAAATAAAAGAAGCAGCCTAGTTTCAAAACACGAGCATATAGTAATTAGATAGCTGTCATCTGGTGCTGTGAAATAAAGCCAGTTGATTCTGAGAGTTACTGAAACATTATACTCTAAAGTCATTCATGTTCAAATTTTAAATGGTTTACTCAGTTTTTTAGAGTGGTTGCTCACACACTTCAGGGCAGTTTTAAAAATACACTTTTTGGCTGGGTGTGGTGGCTCACACCTATAATCCCAGCACTTTAGGAGGCTGAGGTGGGCGGATCACCTGAGGTCAGGAGTTCGAGACCAGCCTGGCCAACATGGTGAAACCCTGTCTCTACTAAAAATATAAAAATTAGTCGGGCATGGTGGTGTACACCTGCAGTCCCAGCTACTTGGGAAGCGGAGGCAAGAGAATCGCTTGAACCTGGGAGGTGGAGATTGTAGTAAGCCGCGATTGTGCCACTGCACTCCAGCCTGGGTGACAGAGTGAGATACTCCGTCTCAAAAAAAAAAAAAAATTTATATATATATATATATAAAAAACTTTTCTTTGCAGTATGAAGGTAGATAATTCTTCAAGTTAAAGATGGACTTTTTTCACCAGAAATGGCTTTATGGAATCAGTTTGCAAAAATGTAAGAGGTGGCAAAGGAAAGAATAAAATAATATTTTCATTTTCTTCTGTTATTCTTAGATCCTTTGGTAGATTGTAACCTCCATGAAAGCAGGATACCTTCTTTTTCCCTAAGGCCTGGCCCAAAAGAGATACCAAAAAAATACTTGCTTATATACTAACCTAGTCTCTGGGTGTGGGAGCCATAGAGGGTTCAGGGTGGGGTGGTGGGGAAGGTGGGGGAAGCCCTGATTGACAAACCAGGGTGGTTTCCAAAAGGAATTCTTGGCATGTGTACTCAAGGAGACATGTATAGAACATTCACTGTGGTATTGTTTTTAATTGTAAAACCTGGAATCAGTGCCTATTATAAGAATGACTGCCAAAACCAATCTATTTATGTGAGGAATAGATACATAAAACCTTACTGGTATTTAGTAGGAAATCTTTTATTGTTAATATTTTATTTACAATCTTACTTGATATCTATCATTGAGTTAAACTGCACATACCATTCAGGTATGGTTAAAAACTCATTTCTGCTTCATGTTGAAATATTCTCAATTGTTTTGGCTAAAGTATACTGTACTATATGCTGTGTTTACATCCATGATGGTATATTTAACATGCAAGGGGTACAAAATAAAAATCCAAATATTGAAAGTCTGGTATACGTCACTGTTTTTGTAATGAGATTTAATACTCGTGCTTATACCAGAATCTCACAAATGGTATGCAACTGTAATAACTTGTGTTGGCCAGAATATGAAACGTATTCTTTAAATTAAGATTCTTGATCACGCCTATAATCCCAGCACTTCAGAAGGCCGAGGAGGGTAGATCACGAGGTCTAGGAGTTCAAGACCAGCCTGGCCAAGATGGTGAAACCCCGTCTCTACTAAAAATACAAAAAAAATTAGCTGGGTGGGGCAGCGTGCCTGTAGTCCCAGCTATGCGGGAGGCTGAGGCAAGGAATTGCTTGAACCTGGGAGGCGGAGGTTGCGGTGAGCTGAGATCGTGCCACTGCACTCCAGCATGGGTGACAGAGCAAGACTCCGTCTCAAAAAAAAAAAAAAGATTCTTGAAATTGCTTCATCAATAATATACATTTCATGAATATTCAGTAGTTTGTCTAAAAACAGTAAACAACTGAGTTAAACCATTTTACAAATTACAAGAAATATGTTAGGTCTTCAGGCAGTCAGACTTTTCTGTTGCAAATCTCAACTTTTGGCTATAAAAACAAGGTATCAAAATAAACAGGAAGTTACTTCTATGTGTTCAAATATAGCACAACTACTACTTGAAACTCAAAGCCTTTTCTCCTTAATTATAATAAATTCAGACTGCTTTTCTCTATATAGATTCTCATGGAAAGTATTTCTTTTTTTTTTTTTTTTGAGACGGAGTTTGCTCTTGTTGCCCAGGCTGGAGTGCAATGGTGTGATCTCGGCTCACCGCAAATCTGCCTTCCAGGTTCAAGCTATTCTCCTGCCTCAGCCTCCTGAGTAGCTGGGATTACAGGCATGCACCACCATACCCAGCTAATTTTTGTATTTTTAGTAGAGATGGGGTTTCTCCATGTTGGTCAGGCTGGTCTCGAACTCCCGACCTCAGGTGATCCGCCCACCTTGGCTCCCCAAAGTGCTGGGATTATAGGCGTGAGCCATTGAGCCTGGCCTGATTCTCATGGAAAGTATTTCATATCTATAATTTTTTTTTTTTTTTTTTTTTGAGACGGAGTCTGGCTTTGTTGCCCAGACTGGAGTGCAGTGGCGTGATTTTGGCTCACTGCAACCTCCGCCTCCCGGGTTCAGGCTATTCTCCTGCCTCAGCCTCCCGAGTAGCTGGGATTACAGGTGCCTGCCACCACACCCAGCTAATTTTTGTGTTTTTTTGTAGAGATGGGGTTTGATCATGTTGGCCAGGCTGGACTCAAACTCCTGACCTCAGGTGATCCACCTGCCTTGGCCTCCCAAAGAGCTGGAATATAATTTTGTTATTCTGAGTAGTTTTGTCTTTGTGGTTGGTTGCCTTGTTTTTTATAGCCAATAAATATGATGAAATATCATTCTAAAAGCAAATGAAATACATTTCTAATATTTTGATGCATATTGTATCCCTTGCATGGTAAATATAACCTAGGAATGTTACAGACTAGACTACCACTCCATCAGATACTGAAGTTGTTGGAATGTTTGCTTTCTTGAATGTCGTGGTCACTCTGGCGTTCACAACTCTTATTGTAAGTTATTCAGACTCTTTATGTTGGGAAGAATGAATTAAAGTTGTATATATGAAAAGCAAAACTTTAGAATTATTGAAAAGCAAGAGTATGATATTGGAGTAGACATAAGTACAAAAAGGAAAAGTTGATAAATTTGTGTACACTAAAATTCAAACTTGTGTTTGCATGTCAGATTACTGTTAAATGACTCCATATAAATCAAGAAAATCATCAAAGGACATGAACAGGCAAATCACAGATGAGGATCCCTGAGTAGTCATTCAGATGAAAAAATGCTCACTCCTATGAGTAATGAAAGAGTTGTACATTAAAACAACGCTGAGATACCATTTCGCTGTCATCAGATAGACAATAATGAAATAAAGTAAAACAACTTGACATGTGTGCATGTTGCTGAATTTATAGCATTGGGCTCTTCTATACTTTGCTGGTGGCAGTGAAATTTATGCTTTTACTTTGGAGAGTGGTTTGGCAACATTTAGTTGATTTGAAGTTGCTGATATACTAACCCAGGCTCTGGGTGTTATATTCTAGAGGAATTTTTGGCACGTGTACTCAAGGAGACATGTACAGAATGTTCATTGCAGTATTGTTTATAATTGTAAAAACCCGCAATCAATGTCTATTAGAAGAATGGATAAATAAATTGTAGCATATTTGCAGTACATGGTGTTAAAATGAATTAATGTTAAGTATTTATTAACTTAGATACATCTCCAGGAAGTGATCATATTGCAGTGCAAAGGGAATTGGCTAGGATCACAAAGTTAGGTACTAGTCAAATTAGAATATTTTGCATTTTTCAACTTTAAATGAGTTGTACTTTTTTTTGTATTAATATTTCTACATTTGGCATAGTTAAAACCAGAATTCACACAGAAGGCTCAAACAGCCAAAAACAGATGTTAGGGAGTATATGGTTCACACATGAAGATCTCCTTTTTTTGGAACTGGTTTATACCAGAATTAAATTACCACTTTAAAGTTATCAGAAGATATTTTAGGAAATGTACAAAGGCCTAATTACTCCGAAACAGATGACAAACCTTGTAGGAAGTTGCACAGTTTTTGACAGTTTTTTGTTTGAAGGAAAAAGATTTGATATTATGGTTTGGCACTACTCAGAAAGGGGTTTGCAGGGTTTGATGTCCACTGCGTGGCTAATTGCATCTGTTACTAATTCATAATAGGTTCACAACATCTGGAAAGATGGCTACAAAAGACGGTATAAGGCTGGGCATGGTGGCGCACGCCTGTAATCCCGGCACGTTGGGAGGCCGAGGTGGGTGGATCACTGGAGGTCAAGAGTTTGAAACCAGCTTGGCCAACATGGCGAGACCCTGTGTCTACTAAAAATACAAAAATTAGCGGGGTGTGGTGGCATGTGGCTGTAATCCCAGCTACTCGGGAGGCTGAGGCAGGAGAATCGCTTGAACCCGGAAGGTGGAGGTTGCAGTGAGCCGAGATCGCGTCACAGCACTCCAGCCTGGGCGACAGACTGAGACCCTATCTGGAAAAGAAAAAAAAGCTTCATTAAGGTTTATATCCTGAGGACCCATCTAGCTTTCCTCTTCAGGTTAATTTTTAATCTGAATTCTAACAGATCCATATAGATTAAGCAGAAAATAATTACCTAAAGCAGCTGCTATGGGTAAGCACAGAAGGGCAAAGAAAATGACAGGCAACAGCATTAGAGTAAAACTGGCACAGTGCAATCATTTAAACACTGCTAGCAGTTCCAGGAGAGCACGCAGGTAGGTCACCTCAAAGTTCTGACCCTCAATACTATCAATTAATTAAATAATTTTTTTTTTTTTTTTTTTTTTTAAGACGGAGTGTCGCTCTTGTTGCCGTGGCTGGAGTGCAATGGTGCGATCTCGGCTCACTGCAACCTTTGCCTCCTGGGTTCAAGTGATTCTCCTGCCTCAGCCTCCCGAGTAGCTGGGATTACAGGCGTGCACGACCACGCCCAGCTAATTTTTGTATTTTAGTAGAGACAGGGTTTCACCGTGTTGGCCACGCTGGTCTTGAACTCCTGACCTCAGGTGATTTGCCTGCCTCAGCCTCCCAAAGTGTTGGGATTACAGGCGTGAGCCACCGCGCCCGGCCCACTATCGCTTAATTTAAAGAGCTGTAATGCATATTTGTAATGCAGACTCAAGGAAAATTATAATTTCCTTAAATGTGTATAGAGGATGTGTGAGAGTGGAAAGATGTCTATTCCAAGGTGGATAAAAAAATGGACTACCTCAATATGGAGGTGCCAGCTGTCCAATTACAGCTGTCACACTGTTTCTGGGAATTTCTCCCGATTCTTAGCCGGAGCTGCGGCCCGCAACTCCCTCAGCCTGGCAGGTCCCAGGATGCTTCGGGGCAACCCCACGCATGCGCGCTCTGGCGTAGTTCCCTGAAGCACTCGCGCGCAGAGAATCCTGGAATCTTCGCTTGTGGAGCTGTGGAGGCAACGGAGTTTTTCCGCGCTTTTTCTTTCAGCCTCAGATTAAGTATCATTTGTTATTATTATTGTTATTATTATTTTCTCTACTGAGCGCGGAAAGCTGGCTGAAAATTCACAGTGTAATTTCTGTGGGTCTGTTTCTCTAAAACTTGCCCCTCACGCAGCTTGTACAGAAGTTAGATTGGCGCTTACTCCCAGCTGGTGGAAGATTCGGAATTAGCTGCGCCTCTGCTGCGTGAGAGAGGGCTCAGCTTTAAAGCTTCCCAGCTCCTCTGCTTTCCCGCTGCCCACTACTCTGCCGGATGTAAAATAGGCCTCTTAATCTTAACTGTGGCTGCCAGGTGACATACCTGAGGAAACTCACTCAGCGGGGCTATTGGGATAAAGGTGTGCGAGTGTTCTTTTCTATCGACCTGGAGGGTCAAGGCAACTTTTTTTTTTTTTTTTTTTTCTGAGACGGAGTCTGTCGCCGGCTGGAGTGCAATGGCGCGATCTCGGCTCACTGCAAGCTCCGCCTCCCGGGTTCAAACGATTCTCCTGCCTCAGCCTCCTGAGTAGCTGGGACTACAGGCGCCCGCCACCACACCCAGCTAATTTTTTGTATTTTTAGTAGCGATGGGGTTTCACCATGTTAGGCTGGTCTCGAACTCCTGACCTCGTGATCCACCGGCCTTAGCCTCCTAAAGTGCTGGGATTATACAGGGGTGAGCCACCGCGCCAGGCCTATATATGTATGTTTTGAGAGAGATTCTTGCTCTGTCGCCCAGGCTGGAGTGCAGTGATACGATCTCGCTTCACTGCAACCTCTGCCTCCCGGATTCAAGTGATTCTTCTGCCTCAGCCTCCCGAGTAGCTGGGATTAGAGGCTTGAATCACCACGCCTGGCTAATTTTTGTATTTTTAATAGAGACTGGGTTTCACCATGTTGGCCAGGCTGGTCTCGAACTCCTGACCTGAAGGGACCCGCCTGCCTTGGCTTCCCAAAGTTCTGGGATTGTACGCTTGAGCCACTGAGCCTGGCCCACGTATATATTATTTTTGACGTTAGCAAGATCCGTAACCACCTTTGTCTTTACCTTTATCCTTAAAGTGTTTTTAGAAAACCGGACAAACGAGCACAATTAATATTATTGAGTAACTGAAATCAATACATCAATTATAATAAATACAAGGAATATAATAAAATGTGCAGTATTTTATGATAAAAACGTGCATGTTATATTTATTTTTTACTTATTATTTATTTTATTTTCATTGCAATTTAACTTACTTGGCCTTTTTATTTACCCCTTCTTAGGACTCTCTTCAGCTTCTGGAGACCTCACTATCCTATTATGTCTTTGTGTGAAGACATGCTGCTTTGTAATTATCGAAAGTGTCGCATCAAACTCTCTGGCTATGCATGGGTCACTGCCTGCTCTCACATCTTCTGTGATCAGCATGGCAGTGGTGAGTTTAGTCGCTCACCAGCTATCTGTCCTGCCTGCAACAGTACCCTTTCTGGAAAGCTAGATATTGTCCGCACTGAACTCAGTCCATCAGAGGAATATAAAGCTATGGTATTGGCAGGACTGCGACCAGAGATCGTGTTGGACATTAGCTCCCGAGCACTGGCCTTCTGGACGTATCAGGTTAGTGCTTAGTCTAGTTTCTCTTGAGCATATGATTTATGGCATTTGTGGGAACTTCTAGTGTGTTTCCTTCATTGTATTATTATTAATTTTTTATGAGTATATGAGAAACTCTCTTTTTATTAAATTGTTTTCAAAAGCAATACTGTTTATTGTTGAAAATCAAAAGGAAGAAAATTAAAGCACTCATAATTCCATCACTCAGAGATAACCATTGTTTATATTTTGGGTATACACACACACACACACACACACACACTCTCTCTCTCTCTTCTGTATAAAAGTAAGATAATAACACACACACTTTTATTGTTAAGAGTTGACAGTATATTATATGTGGTATGAATTTTTCTTCCTTTTGAGACGGGGTTTTCTTGTGTTGCCCAGGCTAGTCTCTAACTCCTGGGTTCAAGCCATTCTCCCGCCTCAGCCTCCTGAGTAGCCTGTGCTTCACTTGGTATGAATATCTTGTTAAATATTTTTTAGTTAACTATTCTATAATCATATTTTAATGGTTATATTATATCATAATTTATTTCCAAGTTATTAAAATGCTATGATAAGCATTCTTATCAAATACGCATCCTTAACTTTTTCCCTTTATGATTTCTACTTTTAGTATTTCCTTTGAAAGACCTCCCTGTGGATGACTTTAAGCATGTCCTTGAATGTATTGTTATATCTTACATATACACTTATACTTCTTAAGGATGTTTGTCATCTGTCAAGTAACTTTTTATTATATTTTTCTGGATAAGTTGTTTCTCTTACATGCTCCTCTATTTTTCAACTCCTTTGGTTAAATACCAAATAGTGTTTTTGCTGGCTTATGTGGTGAGAGTATGTTTATTTTTGTAAGCAACTGCCAAATTGTCTTCCAAAGTGGCTGTACCATTTTATATTGCCAGCAGCAATGAATGAGAATTCCTGTTGCTCCACATCTTTGCCAGAAGTTGGTATTGTCCATGTTCTGGGTCTTGGCCATTTTAATAGGTGTATAGTGGTGTCTCATTTTAATTTGCATGTCTCTGATGACATATGATGTGGAGCGTCTTTTCATATGCTTTTTTGCCCTTTTTTTTTTTTTTTTTTTTTTTTGGTGAGGTGTATATGAAGTTCTTGGTCTTTTTTTTTTTTTTTTTTTTGAGACGGAGTCTCGCTCTGTCGCCCAGGCTGGAGTGCAGTGGCGCGATCTTGGCTCACTGCAAGCTCTGCCTCCTGGGTTCACGCCATTCTCCTGCCTTAGCCTCCGGAGTAGCTGGGACTACAGGCGCCTGCCACCATGCCCGGCTAATTTTTTGTGTTTTTAGTAGAGGCGGGGTTTCACTTTGTTAGCCATGATGGTCTCGATCTCCTGACCTCATGATCCGCCCGCCTCTGCCTCCCAAAGTGCTGGGATTACAGGCATGAGCCACCGCGCCCGGCCGAGTTCTTGGTCTATTTTTAAATTGTTTTCTTATTGTTGAGTTTTAAGTGTTCTTTTTATCCTTACTGTTGAGTTTGAAGTATTCTTTGATCCTTTATCAGAGCTATCTTTTGCAAATATACTCTCCTGATCTGTGGCTTGTCTTTTTATTCTCTTACAGGGTCTTTCACAGAGCAGAGATTTTTAAGTTTAATGAAGTCTTGCTTATCAATTTTCTCTTTCACGGATTATACCTTTGGTGTATTTTAAAAGTCACTGCCAAATCCAAGATCACCTGGATTTTACCCTATGTTATCTTCTGGGAGTTTCATAGTTTTGCATTTTATGTTTAAGTCTGTGAACCACTTTGAGTTTATTTTTGTGAAAAGTGTAAGATCTGTCTAGATTCATTGGGTCCTCAATTTTTTGCTGGCTATTGGCCAGAGGCTGTTCTTAGTTACTTGCCTTTTGGGCCTTCCTGACATGACTGCTTGCTTCCTCAAAGCCAGCAAGGGAGTGTGTCTCCTAGTAAGACAGACCTTATAGTCTTAGGTAATATACTTATGAAGTGACAACCTGTCACATTTTCTGTAGTATTCTAGTCACAGGTCCTGCCCACGTGCAAGGGGATAGGGAGTTACACAAGGGTGTATGTACCAGGAGACGATAATTTGTGGTTGTCTTAGCGTCTATTCTTCATGCTGTGGATTACTTGAAAAATGGGATTATATTTCTTAAAAACCTTTGGAAAACATGTCACTTGTTAAAGTAAGACAAACACTCAGTTCTTTTGGTGGTATAAAGTTAGTGGTTTGAGAGTATTCTTCCAGACTTTTTTTCTATGCATTTAGTAACATAACTTATTGTTTTCTGTGCCTCATTGTGTATCCTGATTGCTTCTTAAACTGGGTTCTAAATGTTAAAATAACATCCCTATATAAGCATCTTTCTTTTCCTTTTGTGTTTGTATAACATTTTACAATATATAACTTTGTACCCAATACCTTAAAAATCTTTTTTCTTTTGGAACCAGGTACATCAGGAACGTCTCTATCAAGAATACAATTTCAGCAAGGCTGAGGGCCATCTGAAACAGATGGAGAAGATATATACTCAGCAAATACAAAGCAAGGATGTAGAATTGACCTCTATGAAAGGGGAGGTTACCTCCATGAAGAAAGTACTAGAAGAATACAAGAAAAAGTTCAGTGACATCTCTGAGAAACTTATGGAGCGCAATCGTCAGTATCAAAAGCTCCAAGGCCTCTATGATAGCCTTAGGCTACGAAACATCACTATTGCTAACCATGAAGGCACCCTTGAACCATCCATGATTGCACAGTCTGGTGTTCTTGGCTTCCCATTAGGTAAGAAAGGACATGTATCAAGTGTCTGTTCTTTAAATCAATGATGTTTTATACTGCTCTGCCCACTTCCAAACATTCAGTGGAGACGATAAGGATAAGACAAGCATTGAGTTGTGGTAGGCTCTGAATTCTTCACCCATGTTTCAACCTGTACATCATTGCTTTTATCTATTGTATTTGCTTACATTTAAATTAAAGCTTTAATTTGAGCAGTTAATCTCTGCAAAATGAAAGTTTGCAAATTGCTACATTAAGTTAAAAGCTACATAGTTGTAGTAATGATAATATTAGCTGTCATTTATTGATTCCTAAGTGCTAGGCACTGTTGTGTTTTATATAAATTCATATAATTTACAAAACTTTATGAAGTAAGTATTATTATCCTTCTTTTATACAGATGAGAAAGCTGAGGCACAGAAAGTTAAGTAATTTGGTCAATATCACTAACCTGTTTTCAGAGCCTATACTCTTAACCATTTGCTATTCTCCAAGAAGGCCATGTTTCAATTTTTTTCACCTGCCAATACTGATTGTACAGTTCTTAAGTTGTCAGTTTGGTTGTTTTGTTTTTTTGTCTAATCATTTTTCCATTTATCAAATATTTAGCAAATATGTTTTATGTACCAGCTTGTTAGGTATGATCCTAACTAATGAGGATATAAAGGTTATCCAAATAGGATTCTTTCTTTAAATCACAATCTAGTATGATGCCATCTCTTTTCTGCTTGTTAGGTGCCTTGCAGACGGAATGAATCTCATATCTTCCTGAGCTGTCTCCTTTATACTACTCTTTATGCAACAAAATCCAATAGATTTTTGCTATGCTATTAATGGAAATTGTTTTTGGCATACAAAAAAGTGAAGCCTCTTGTGCTGGACTTTCCTAATACTCATTTTTGGATATTTACTATAGGCTGAGGAAAAAGATTTAATAGGGGAGGAGCTGATGTCTTAGAAAAGGTATGAGGTGGTCAGGTGCGGCCCAGCACTTTGGGAGATTGAGGTGGGAGAATCACTCGAGCCCAGGAGTTTGAGACCAGCCTGGGCAATATAGTGAGACCCTGTCTCTACAAAAAAAAAAAGGTGGGGGGCAGGTATGAGGTGATGAGATGAGGAATATCAGATATAAGAATAAAAACCTAAATTTCTGCTTAACTTTCAGTTTTACTTATATAATGTAATTTAGTCAATGAGAGTTACTGTAAATGGGCATTATAGATATACTTATTTTTTTGTCACTGTCCACATTTGTCTTATTTTTTTCATATTCACCAGTTCTTTCCCATTCCTCTTTTTGTACACAGTTAACCTTTTTATGTCCTGCTGCCACTGTTAGCTTGAAGGATATATAGTCAGCATTTTCCTTTAGTTATTTGGTCCTTTAAAACCTGTGAAAGCCAAGGAAGGGTTCAGTGGAAGTAGTTAAATGTTCATTTAATCAGATCTATTATCTGCTTTGTCTTAAGCCTATGCTAATTGATATTGGGTCATGGTATATGCCAATATTTCAGTTATATTTTTTCTAGAATGTTTATTGCAATGTTTTTAAAAAAAATTCTTAACCTGGGGCAAAAGATTTTATATGTCTGTTTTTTTCTAAGACAAATATTGGAGAAAAAATATATATTCATATATATATATTTGATGATTCCTCTGAAGTAGATTATGTAGATAACAAATGAATAAAATTATGTTTTTCCTTTTTTTCTGCCCTAGGTAACAACTCCAAGTTTCCTTTGGATAATACACCTGTTCGAAATCGGGGCGATGGAGATGGAGATTTTCAGTTCAGACCATTTTTTATGGGTTCTCCCACAGCACCTGAACCCAGCAACAGCTTTTTTAGTTTTGTCTCTCCAAGTCGTGAATTAGAGCAGCAGCAAGTTTCTAGCAGGGCCTTCAAAGTAAAAAGAATTTGAGCCACGCATGGTGTCTCGCACCTGTGATCCCAGCTACTTAGGAGGTTGAGGCTGGGAGGATCACTTGAGCCCAGGAGTCTGAGGCTATAGTGATCTAAGATCATGCCACTGCACTCCAGCCTGGGCAACAGAGTGAGACCCTGTTTCTAAAAAAAAATAAAGATAATTTAGCTAACTTTACAGAATGTTTCTATGTTCATCTTTAGTGATTTCATTTAGCAAATCTTTTTTCTAGATAGGACTCCCCAGCTTCTCTGTGCTTTTAAGTCTCTGAAGTTGCTTTCACATTATCAACATAACAAACTCATTGGCAGTGGGGAGTGGTTTAGAGTCTGGTTTCTTTGTTTCTATTATTTAAAGCATAAGCATTTTATTAATCTCAATTCCATTGTGAACTGCTGAATTTTCATCCCTAGTGTGAGAAGGTCACAGTAGTATTTGTTTCAATAGATAACTCTTTCTCCCTGTGCTGTTTCTCACTGAGCTGTGGTGTTTATGCCTTAAGTACCTGTGTTACATGCTACATGTTGCTTTGAATTCTGGTATTTATGCATATCTGTATATGTAAGTATGTTAATGTACACTGATATTTTGCTGTATTTGCCAGTATGTTTATGTGAAAATTTTGGTCTTGGAAAATGGTGGGTGATGTGTGGCTTGTTATTTGGGTGTGTGTATTTATTTGTATATATTTATGTATTTACCTTCGTATTAACTTGTTTGGAGGTGTGCTTATGTCAGTGAACGAGAGTACAATTTGATGCATGTATGTTCAGTCCCTATTTGTATTTAAAAATAACTCACTTTGATGAAGTTATTTTTTAAAGTTAATTTTTTTGGCATTTACAGTTGGCCCTCTGTATCCATAGGTTCTGCTTCTGCAGATTCAGCCAACCATATATCAAAAATATTTGAGAAAAAATAAAAATAATATAAAAAAATACAAATTAAAAACCAATACTATATAACAACTATTTGGATAGCATTTACATTGTAGGTATTATAAATAATTTAGAGGTGATTTAAAGTATTTGGGAGAATCTGTAGGTTATATGCAAATACCATGCCATTTTATAAAAGTGACATGAGCATCCAAGGATTTTGGTATCCGTGAGGGTTCCTGGAACCAATCCCCCAAAGATACCAAAGGAAGACTGTATTTTAAAATAAAGCTACTTCTTTACCTTTTTGTCAACTGTTGCCTTGGGTTTACTTATTTAGGAATGTACTTCTGCAGAAAGTTTACCAATGTGTTATTGATCTCAAGAGATTGTATTAAAATAAAAGATTTATTTATTGTTTTCCTTTATTTAGTGAGTATTTCTGACTATTATTATGGGAATTAAATTCTGTTTAATTATGCATGTATTTATTTAAAATGTAGAGCCATCATAGAAATTTGAAGGACATTCTCAGTAACTTTATGTCCTGTTAGAGGAAAGATTTGAAAGCATACTGGCTGGAGAGGCAGAAGATCTGGGTTCTGGTTTCTACTTAGTTTGAACTTTCTTGGACTTAGTCTCTGTATCTGTAAAATGAAGGACTGAATTAAGTTATCCTTACAGCCTTTTCTAACTCTTAAATTTTAGGATTGATTCTTAATGGTTTAAGATGTGTTAACAATGGAATTACCCTAAATGTCAAATCCCATTGTTTTTTAGGTAATAAAACTTATACTGAAATCATTTGAAGATATTTTATATTTAGTCATTGTAGAAAGGCAATTAAATACCCCTGCTTTACATAATTGAAAAGCAAGTAGTGTTTCCTTCACTAGGAATATAGAGTATAAAATCTCTTAAAAATTATTCTTAGTGTGCACCAAAATTATTTATTACTGTTTTTTTGAGATGGAGTCTTGCCGTGTTGCCCAGGCTGGAGTGCAGTGGCAGCATCTTGGCTCACTGCAACCTCCGCCTCCTGGGTTCAGGTGGTTCTCCTGCCTTGGCCTCCCAAGTAGCTGGGATTACAGGTGCATGCCACCGCACCTGGCTAATTTTTGTATCTTTAGTAGAGACGGGGTTTTACCACATTGGCCAGGCTTGTCTTGAACTCCTGACCTCAAGTGATCTGCCCGCCTTGGCCTCTGAAAGTGCTGGGATTACAGGTGTGAGCCACCGTGCCCAGCCTCGTGTGCACCAAAGTTAAAATGTCTGAGAAAGAGGATGAAAAATATTAAAGTTTTAGGGCCGGGTGTGGTGGCTCACGCCTGTAATCCTAGCACTTTGGGAAGCTGAGGTGGGTGAATCATGAGGTCAGGAGATCGAGACCATCCTGGCTAACACGGTGAAATCCCGTCTCTACTAAAAATACAAAAAATTAGCCAGGCGTGGTGGTATGCACCTGTAGTCCCAGCTACTCGGGAGGCTGAGGCGGGAGAATCGCTTGAACCCGGGAGGCGGAGGTTGCAGTGAGCCGAGATGGTGCCATTGCACTCCAGCCTGGGCTACACGGTGAGACTCCATCTCAAAAAAAAATTTTAAAACATCCCTCCCTATTTTATAGCTAGTGACATAGATTTTATAGGTTACAATACAAACTATTTCCTTTATGTTGGAAAATGATTTGAGGAAATGATTTTATGTACATTCATGATTTCTGCCTTGAACGTTTTACTTCTTTGTTAGGTTCACAGAATCAGCTTGAAGCTGTAATTAAAACTAAAAAAGTAAAGCAAAACTGCCAGAAATATTACGTGACACTTTAAAAGATTTATTCACAAGTTTAATATATTCACAAGGTACAAACTTTAAAGTTACAAAAAAAGGCGTACAGTGAAAAGTCTACCCCAGTTCCCTGGTCGCTCATTTTTGCTCCAGCCACTCACTTCTGCTCTTTGTAAGCAATAGTCTTGCCAGTGTCTTGTGTCTCTTTCCAGAGACTATGTAGAAGCAAATAATTTTTTATTTAAAAATGTTTATATTTGAATAGGTGATACATATAGATGGCAAGAAAATTCAAAAGGGCAGGCAGTGAAAATTTTCTTCGCTCACCCACAGTTCCCCAGTTTCTGTGTTTCCCTCTACAGAGACAGTCATCCTTTCTTATATGTCCTGGATGTTGTCTATAAATATGGAGGCATTGTTAATGTAGAGCATGGTGGTTTTTATGAGCCATCCCAAGTGTAGTATTTATTAAGATAGTGCATTAAAATGATAAAATTAATCATACATAGAAAATTACTGCAAAGTTTGGAAAAGATTGAGTAAAGTAGCTATTGTACTACATGGCTTTTGAAATTTCAAACAACACAGGTGTGCACTTCTTAAACTCTTCTTTATGGGGTATTATAATCTTAGTATAAATAAGTAGGAAAATATGAAACAAGAATATAGAAATTGAGCTGAGGACATTTTGTTTCCAGGATCCGGGAAAGAAAGAAGTTTATGAACTCACAAGTGATTGTAGAGCATTTCTGTGGAAATGGTTAAGTCGGTTTGAAGCAAAGCCCTTCGGGGGCAGAAAAGCCTCCAGAACGCCAGATGTCGCTGTGGTTCCGCGGTGAGAGAGGGCGTGCGTCTCTGTGGTTATAAAGTTGGGGGTGGAGTGGCCGGGAGATGATGGCTGATGAAGAGGAAGAAGTCAAGCCGATCTTGCAGAAATTGCAGGTGGGGCCGTAGATTAAATTCTGTATGTGTTTTTGTTACTCCGAATGAAGCAGGGAGTACAGTTTATGTACTGCCCGTGAGTTCCCCGGCACACACGCGAAGCTGCGTGCGTCTGTGTGGTTACTATAACAACCCTCGAGGGTGCAGCCGCAGCCAGCCAGGGAGCCTCGTTGGAACCTCCTGCTGCCGACCTGACTGCGGTTAATTTCAGTCCTGTATGGAAGAAGATTTGTTGCTCCTAACTGTTCATGTACATTTTTAGAGAGGACGTTGTTTTCTCGATTCATCCATAGCGAATAGCATATACATGTGTGTGGCAGATCTGCATGAACTACTATCACATGTTGTTTTGATCCCTACAAAAGCCATTTAACACCTTTCTGCTTTGAATTTGGCAACAGTCACGCTAATGACCTGCACTGCAAGTGTCCTGGTTACTCCCCTTAGGATTTCAGTTTTGATTTCTTTCAACCTGTGTAATTCCACTTTGGGGTCTGATGCAGAGGGGTCCAGACTCCACGTAGTCCACAGGTGACTGTGCTTCTGAGTAAGACTAGTCTTTTGGACTTGGTAGGGAGGCGTTAACTAGTTGCTTGGCTCTTTGCCTTTAAGAACCCACGATTTTCCTTACACCTCAGGAACTCAGTTCTTCGTTCTAAGGCAGCCTGTAACTTAAATATTAGAACTATGACAGGCTTGTAACTTGCCTAAAGGTGTTTAACGCACAAATTTAAATATTGGTGAAATTTCTTTGTTCTTGAGTACATTAAAATAGTAACACTTTTGAGAGTGTTCCAGCTGATTTGGATTAACTTCATTTTATTCCCTAATTGTGACTGGCAGAAATCAGAGATTCTCAATTCTGGTTCTATATTAGAAACATTATTTGTGTATATATGTTTGTATATGCACAGAAAAAAATCTGAAAAGGTATACAAATCAGTGGTTATCACTGAGGTTGTTTGGGGTAATTTTGTACTTTCTGTTTTTTACATGTATCTATTTGAATTTTAACAACTTACATGTATTGACTTTGCCATGAAAAAATAAGTTTCTAAAAACATTCAGTCCAGAGGAAAACAAAACCAAACAATAAAACCAAACAACTTCTTGAATGTTTGGTTTAACAACTAAAACCAATCAATAAGCCCCTCTCTAAAACTCTTAATTTGCAGCCATGTTGATTGCAGGACAAAAGGAAATTGGTTGTAATTTTTTATGAGAATTGTCTTTTCCTAGGTTCATTTGTGGTAAATGTCCTAAGCAGCTTGGGAGAGGATACTTCCGTTATCTTGGGGTGGGGTCGGTGCAGGAATGGAATAAAGGAGTGAAGTAGAGAAGAGGAAAAGGATTAGATAATGGTGTTGCTGTTCATGGAGATGGTGGTAAACTTTGATTTCATTGTTAAAGACATTTTAGTGTAAAAAGAATGTATAAATGGATATTTCTCAAAGTGTGTTTTACAGACAGTTTCATTACAGTCATCTGGGGTGCCTGTTAAAAATGTAGAATTTTGAGTTCTGCTAAACTGTTAAAATCAGAGTCTCTGCAGGCTGAGTCTTGGATATAATACAATAAAATTTGCAGAGGGTGCTAGTCTGTTCCCTTCATTCTGGATAGGATTTTAAATTAAGTATAGCACATATGTATTTGTTAGAACAGGGATAGTTAGTTAGTTAATTCAATCAAGTGTAGTGAATTAGAGCCTGTCCTGTCCCAAGTCCCGTTCTGGTGCTCAGGTGTAGCTCGAAACAAAACAAATTAAAGGCCTTTCCATCCTGGAGCTTACATTTCAGTGGTGGAGGCAGACAATAGACAATTAATGATAGGCCACATGATTTTAAATAAGTATGAAGAAAAATAAGAGTATGATATAACAGTAGAGGAGAGAAGGAAGGGATTCATTTGGGTTGAGTAATTAGGGAAAACCTTTCTGGAACTGATATTTGACCTAAGATCTAAATGATGATGAGGAATAAGTTATGCAGAGATCTGGAGAAAGTGTCCAGGCATAAGGTCTTCCAGGTGGGCTGAACTTGATGGGTTTGAGAAACTGCATGAAGGCAACTCTGGCTTGAGTATTGTAGGAGAGAGAATGGTGAGAAGTGAAGTTTGTGTCAGGATGGATGGTGGTAGGTCAGCTCATACAGTCTTCTAGGTCATGATAAGGACTTGGATTTTATTCTGTCTGCAACGGGAAACTATTTGAAGGTTTGTGATATGATGTACGTTTTTTATAAGATCACTCCCATTACAGTGAGGAGAATGGGAGAGAACAGAAACAAGATGACTGGTTAAGAAGCTCTTGCAGTCCAGGCAAGTAATGAAGCTGATGTAATCCAGGAATGGTCATAGTGGGACGGAGACAGGTGGATGAATTCAGGATGTGTTGTGAAGATTGTTGATTACACTCGATGGGAAGTGATTATATATTTCTGCTGCTATCTATTTAGTTTCAGGAAAGAATAGGGTATCTGTTATCCGAAATGCTTAGGACTCGAAGTTTTTTGGATTTTGGATTTTTTTGAATTTTGGAATATCTGCATATACATAATGAGATAACTTGGGGATGGGACCCAAATCTAAATATGAAACTTGGTGGCTTATGCCTGTAGTCTCAGCACTTTGGGAGGCTGAGGTGGGAGCATTGCTTGAAATCAGGAGTTTGAGACCAGCCTGGGCAACCTACGAGACTGTCTCTCTTTTTTTTTTTTTTTTTTGAGATGGAGTCTCGCTCTGTTGCCAGGCTGGAGGGCAGTGGCGTGATCTTGGCTCACTGCAACCTCTGCCTCCCAGGTTCAAGCGATTCTCCTGCCTCAGCCTCCCGAGTAGGTGGGACTACAGGTGTGCGCCACCATGCCTGGCTAATTTTTGTATTTTTAGTAGAGACCGGGTTTCACCATGTTGGCCAGGATGGTTTTGATCTCTTCATGATCCGTCTGCCTTGGACTACCAAAGTGCTGGGATTACAGGCATGAGCCACCACGCCTGGTGACCCTGTCTTTTAAAAAAGAAAAAAAAATTGTTTCATTTACACTTTATACACATAGGCTGAAAGTAATATGATACAATATTTTTAATAATTTTGTGCCTGAAACAACGTTTTGACTGCATTTTGACTGTGTGTCAGGTGTGGAATTTTCTACTTGTGGTGTCAGCGTTTCAAAAGTTTTGGATTTTGGAGGATTTCAGATTTTTGGATTAGGGATGCTTGACCTGTAGTAGAAAAGCTTTGCCTGGTATGACAGGAAGACTCAGAGGCATTTAAGAGGAAAGAGAATATTTATTTGTAAAAAATCCAAGACAGCCAGAAGATGACTTGACAAAAAAATCAAACTAAACAAAACCACAATAAGCATTTAAAAGAACAAAATGCTGCAAAAATACCAAAGTTACCAAGTTCAAATTGGTATGTTTGTGGTGGAAAAGAATGACTCTCTAACATGTTTATTATATTCACAAAGGTTGTATTGTATTTTCAGATCTCAGCGTATGAAAAATCAGGGATAAAATGGTTTTAGTTGAGAAGTCCAACTTTAAGGGTAAATTTCAAAGTGTTATTCTTTGAGGACCAGGACCATATAGAATGATCTTACTAACTTTTGGTTTATCTTAAGTTGCAGTGTTTCCCTCCTCATGACTGTGGTATGTGAAGTGCTTAGTCATATTAGAAGCCCTGCTCAGGCAGGGAGAGAAAATGGTCATCACAGTACAGACATTGGCATGGGACAACATGGGACCATGAGGGCTGGCCTGGGGTACTGGCTGCTTTTCCTCATGATTTGTGGCATTTTAGTAAACCTGTCCACCTGCCTATTGTGCCATTCATAGGTGAGAAAGAGAATTGGTATTTCTAGACCAAGAGCTGGTATGGCTAGCCAATTTCAAGTTTTCCTGTCCAGTGATCTTTCCACTTAATGGTTCCATTGTCATACTTTTTAGGAACTCGTGGATCAGCTCTACTCATTTCGAGACTGCTATTTCGAGACACATAGTGTTGAGGATGCTGGGAGGAAGCAACAGGATGTGCGGAAGGAGATGGAGAAAACCCTACAGCAGATGGAAGAAGTAGTGGGTATGAGCCCTAGAGATTGTACAACCCCCATCCTTCAGTGAAATGTGATTGACCTTTGCTCCCTCCTCATTGACTCTTTGGTATCCTATCTGTTACTGCTATAGGGTAGTACAACATAATATTACGTCTCAGGGCCCCCGTGCAACCTTTCATTCCCTAAGCCACTTTTCCTAAAATTTGATTATAACAAATGTCATGAAATGAAAGAGCATACTTACTTGAACTATTGCAGTAATCTGACTTTCTGCCTCTAATTTCTTTTAGTTTCAAATCCACTTATATAATACCATGGCCATGGCTATCTTTCTAAATCATTACTGCATGCATTTAACCTTATCCTCTCATCTGCCTTTTTGCTCAGGTATCTTTAAAGATTCCTGCTACTGACTAGCTGAAGTCTAACCCCCTTAACCTGGTATTTAAGTGTCCATTGTTTTACTCTGTTTTCTAACCTTATCTCTGACTAATTACTTGTAGAGGAACTTTCTGTTTCATCCAGGTTGAACTGTCTATTCTCCCATGAACATGGCCACATGTACTTCTGATTCTGTGTCTTTGTTTATATCATTTTCTAACCTGGAGGGTCTTTTCTTCTCTCTCTCTCTGTTTTGTTTTAACGATAACTATTTGTCCTGACTCATCTTCTCTTCACTTGTTAAAGCCCATTCATTGGGCTAATGCCATATGCTCTTTTTCATGGTTTTAATTTTCCATGTTTATGCTTTGTCTTCTCCACTAGATTGTAAACCCCTCCAGGAAAGTTAGCAACCGAGCTGATCCTTGCAGATAGGGGCCCAAGAAACAGATGGCAGAAGCTCTAGAAATAGTGCTTTCTTTGTTGCCTAATTAGCTAACATACACTCTGCCTATGGTGAGCTTTCAGTAAATGGTTTATTGATAAATATTTTCCCCAACTCTTTTTATTCCTAAAACTGATGTGTAGTTATTTTTTGAGAGAAAGTGCCCTGGTCTTTAACTTGTTTTTTCCCACTTTATCTTTTTTTCTTCCTCTTAGGTTCTGTCCAGGGCAAGGCACAAGTTCTAATGCTAACTGGGAAAGCACTAAATGTGACTCCTGACTATAGCCCTAAGGCTGAGGAGCTTCTGTCAAAGGCCGTGAAGCTGGAGCCCGAGCTGGTGGAAGCCTGGAACCAGCTGGGTGAGGTGTACTGGAAAAAAGGGGATGTTGCAGCTGCCCACACCTGCTTCTCAGGAGCCCTCACCCATGTGAGCTGCCCCCTATCCCTTTGGAAAGCACAGATGGGAAGGATGAATTTCTTTGGTTCTATGAGTTTCCCTAGGACATGAATACCAGAGTAGAACTGAAATTGAACTAGGACAGAATCAGGAGGGAGGAAAGGTCAGAGAGCAGACCTGAATGAGGAAAATAGAGGCAGGGGCCTGGGAAAGGAAGATGATGATGGGATCAGGTTCAGGGGGAGAAAGGAAGTGAAGAAAAGCTAGCAGCTAAGCTGATCCTTGTAGATGGGGGTTGAAGATACAGATGGCAGCAAGAATTTAGATGAAAAAATTAGGGCTGGGTGTGGTAGCTTACACCTGTAATCCTAGCACTTTGAGAGGCCGAGGCAGGAGGATCACTTGAGCTCAGGAGTTTGAGACCAGCCTAGGCAACATGGTGAGACCTTGTCTCTACAAAAAAAAAAAAAATATATATATATATATATGGACCAGACGTGGTGACTCATGCCTGTAATCCCAGCACTTTGGGAGGCCAAAGTGGGGAGATCATTTGAGGTCAGGAGTTCGAGACCAGCCTGGCCAACATGGTGAAACCCTGCCTCTACCAAAAAATACAAAAATTAGATGGGCATGGTTGTATGTGCCTGTAATCCCAGTTACTCAGGAGGCCAAGGCACAAGAATCACTTGAACCCAGGAGGTGGAGGTTGCTGTGAGCTGAGATCGTGCCTCTGCACTCCATCCTGGGCGACAGAGTGAGACCCTGTCACAAAAAGAAAAATACGGCCAGGCGTGGTGGCTCACACCTGTAATCCCGCGCTTTGGGAGGCTGAGGCAGGCAGATCACTTGAGGTCAGGAGTTCAAGACCAGCCTGGCCAACATGGTGAAACTCAGTCTCTACTAAAAATACAAAAATTAGCTGGGCATGGTGGTGCATACCTGTAGTCCCAGCTACTTGGGAAGCTGAGGCAGGGGAAAGACTTAACTCGGGAGGCAAAGGTTGCAGTGAGCCGAGATCGCGCCATTGCACTTCAGCCTGGGTGACAGAGCAAGACTCCACCTCAAACAAAACAAAACAAAACAAAATTAAAAAGGTAAAAAATTAGATTTAGAAGATTGAGTTCAGAATAGATCTGGAAAGGGGAGGTAGAATCAGGAAGATTGAGTATGTGCCCTTTCTATTTGCAGTGCAGGAACAAAGTCTCCTTGCAAAACCTGTCAATGGTGCTTCGTCAGCTGCGGACTGACACTGAAGATGAACATTCTCACCATGTCATGGACAGTGTCCGACAGGCTAAGTTGGCTGTTCAGATGGATGTCCATGATGGCCGCTCCTGGTGTGAGTGCTCTCAAAAGATCTCCAACAGGTCTAGAGCAGATGTTTTCAATCAGAGCAACATTTGCAGTCCATCTTTTGAGTCTGATTCTGAGGTTTAAGCCAGAGAGGGCATCTTTGTTTTGAAGACACACGAAAGACATTTTGGGGAACTACTTTTCTAGGAACTCTTCGATCTTTTGATCCTAGTTTTCACGTAAGCAAGGCAGGGCTTTTGTACAGTCTGTTCAAATTTCAGTTTGGTGTCCTTGGTGCTCTATCCTAGTGGAGTTTTGGGTATACTAAGTATCGTGTCATTCCTGGTTTGGATTTCTTGTGGGACCTTTCAAATATACTTTCAAGAATGATCAAAATAAGTCATATCTTGAACTTGGACTCTGAGATGATTTGTCACTGTGTTTCTCTTTCAGATATTCTTGGGAATTCATATCTTTCCCTTTACTTCTCTACTGGCCAGAACCCTAAGATCTCCCAGCAAGCCCTCAGTGCCTATGCCCAAGCAGTAAGTACTTATGGTCACCAGGCCAGATGAATAGGCAACAACAGAAGCAAGAGCATTGTTCAGTCTTCTTTGTGTCCCTTTAGCAAGCATCATGGGCAGTGGCAGTGTTTGCTGGCATCTCATTTTTGTGATTTTGCAAAGATGTGTCTGCAGAGATGACTGACTTCTTATAACTTGAGTGTTAGGAACCACTTGCATCGTGTCGCATTGGTGCTGGATAGCTCCTTGACCTGTCTAGGTTTCTTACACACATATATAACCAAATCACAGAGCTGCCTCAACATGTTCATATTTTTTAATGGGAAAAAAGTCTATTAAAATAATGCTTATTAATATTTTTGTACATTCATTTTAAAGAACAATGAAAACTTATACTTCAGTGTAAATTAAGTGCTATCCCCAAATTAACTGTTAGGTAATATTATGGCTCTGGATTTCCCATGGGCTAAAAGAGAAAACAATGTGTAGCTTGTTCTGTGTCATTTCCTAGGAATTAAGTGAATTAGGTTATTTAGGTTTTCAAGAAATTTATTTAGGTTTTCAAGCATTTTTATGTTGATAGGCATTTGCATAGGGCTTTCCCTCAGACTTTGAGTGCCGTTTTTCTCATTATTAGAATTGGCTTCTGACTTCACATTGGTCTTCTGAGCACTTTTTATTTAGCTCTCATATTTACCTTTCTTCTTTTGCTTCTCTTGATATAAAGAATTGCTTTTTAACTTATCATTACTTATTCTGCTCCCTGTGGTAGAATAAAGAACACAGTTACTGTATGTTCATGTTTGCAATTCAGGGACTGCCCTTTTAAATTTGTTTTTCTCCCCCTCCTGCCACCCTCCCCACAACTCTACCTTTGACTTTAAACTGCCCTTTTTCAATCACGGAACTTTTAGAGCAATTATATTTTACTCTAATTTCTTAATTTGGTGAATGTTTACATTTTAAAGAATAGTGTGGTATATTCCTTCAACATTTTATATTTGGCTTCTGCTAAATAGTCACTTTTTAATCTTTTTTTTTTTTTTTTTTTGAGACGGAGTCTCATTCTGCCACCCAGGCTGGAGTGCAGTGGCACGATCTCGGCTCACTGCAACCTCCGTCTCCCAGGTTCAAGTGAGTCTCCTGCCTCAGTCTCTCAAGTAGCTGGTATTACAGGCACGTGCCACACCATGCCCACCTAATTTTTGTATTTTTAGTAGAGATGGAGTTTCACCATGTTGGCCAGGCTGGTCTTGAACTCTTGACCTCAGGTGATCCATCCGCCTCGGTCTCCCAAAGTGTTGGGATTACAAGTGTGAGCCACCGTGCCTGGTCATCTCTTTTTAATCTGAAGTTTTTCGCCCAGACCTGCATTTGTAAACATATCTGAACCAACCATTTAAACAATTTTAATTCATGTTGTTTGTGCTTTTACAATGCACCAGGTAATGAAGAGAATTAAAAAAATATAATAAGCATAGTCATGAACATAGCCAGCAGTTGCTTCACAGCACATGGTCTGCACTGTCTTGTGGTGTCTGGCCATCTATTTTATCTGTTTAAAAAAAATTCTTTTTCTGGCCATCTATTTTAGTTAGAGTCTGAATTTGGTTTTCTATCTGTGTTTTAAGGGAACTTGGATATAGAAACATGATTCTGCATGTGTCTGGAGCTAGGTTTATGGGCAGAGGAAATGCATTAAATAAACACCGTTTCTATCCTAGCCTTTCTTCATTTATTACCAGCACTTCACTATTTAAATTTTTAAAAATCAAATGATTTCACCTATTTCATTCATTTATTTATTTTTTTTGAGATGAAGTCTCACTCTGTCACCCAGGCTCGAGTGCAGTGGTGCGATCTCGGCTCACTACAACCTCCACCTCCCATGTTAAAACAATTCTGCCTCAGCCTCCTGAGTAGCTGGAATTACAGGTGCATGCCACCATGCCTAGCTAAGTTTTGTATTTTTAGTAGAGACGGTGTTTCACCAGGTTGGCCAGTCTGGTCTTGAGCTCCTGACCTCAGGTGATCCGCCAGCCTTGGCTTTCCAAAGTGTTGGGATTACAGGCGTGAGCCACTGTGCCTGGCCCACATATTTCATTTATATAAAGATTTATTCTATCTTAATACTACTACATAGATAAATTATAATAATATTTTAAAGTCTCACACATACAAAAACACTTATATCCCTAAGGTTTTGGGACTAAGATATCCACACTGTTATATGGTAACTGCTTCTGTGGTATAAATACCATTTTGGCAAGGAAGAAACTTCCATTTCTCTAGAAAGAGGAGGCGTAGGACATGTTGGACATGTCAGTCCTTAACGTTGAGACAGGATCCACTGATAATCTTTTCATCCCATTATAGGAGAAGGTTGACAGAAAAGCTTCTAGCAATCCTGACCTTCATCTGAACAGGGCGACGGTAAGACCTTTGGGGTGTAGTCATCTGAGGGTCAAATAAATAAGACACCTATGTCTTAGCTTGTGAGGATAACTGAGTTTGCATAGGGACAAGATTGGGTACAGACTGCGAGAGGAAAGCCGTGCCATTTCTATAAATAGCTAGCTCGGTTTGGCTTCAGTATCTGGTGTAGTCACTGGAGGGAAAGGAGAAGGGGCTGAGGAGGTGGAAGAATATGTAGAGAATGGGGGGATCTTTTAGAAGACTTCTGAAATGTTAAGTAAATATAAAGGTCAAGTGAGCCAATATATACAACTTAACTATTTTAGAGTTTGGAAATTAGCTTCTTTGAAATGATTCCATCTTTGGGGTTGTGATCATCTTGGCTAGGAAGAAGGATGTAAGGTGTTACCAGCTCTTCAGGCTGTTTGTTGTAGCACAGGAAAATAACCAGGAAGGAAAACAGTTTATTTCTCTAGATTCCTAGCCCATGGTGCCATTCCCTCGGGATAGTTTGTCTGGATATACTTATAATTGGGATACACTTCTTGTACAGTTGCATAAATATGAAGAGAGTTATGGGGAGGCCCTGGAGGGCTTCTCTCGGGCTGCAGCCCTGGACCCTGCCTGGCCAGAGCCCCGGCAACGAGAGCAACAACTTCTGGAATTCCTGGATAGATTAACCAGCCTCCTTGAGAGTAAGGTAAAAATGTCTGAAGGGCTGAATTCTACTTTTTTTTTTTTATTTTGTCGTGGGTCAATAAAATAAGAATAAATAGGTTTAGGAGGTAGAGACCCTATAGAAGTGGGTGGGAGGGAAGGATTAGAATCTCAAGGAAGGCGACTAGTTTCCAGCTTCTTACCTATTTCCCCTTCTTTGCAGGGAAAGGTGAAGACCAAAAAGCTGCAGAGCATGCTGGGAAGCTTGCGCCCAGCCCATCTAGGCCCTTGCAGTGATGGGCACTATCAATCAGCCTCTGGGCAGAAAGTGACCCTGGAGCTCAAGCCACTGAGTACGCTTCAGCCTGGAGTGAACAGCGGTGCCGTCATCCTGGGAAAGGTGGTATTTAGCCTCACCACAGAGGAGAAAGTCCCCTTGTGAGTTTCTCTTGGATTTCCCCTGTTTTACCCTTTTTTTTGCTCTCACTTCCTGTTCTTTCCCTGGCAGTTGAGGAGATTGTCAGTGGTCACAGATTTGTGACTTCAGATTTCCTTCTGTGACTATCCCATGGGCAGATATTGTCTGGGTGATGTTTAACCATCTTTTGATCAGAGGCTTTTGTAGATTCTGTCACTGCCCATTTTGTATCCCTGAGTTTGGTGCTATGTGGATTCCTATATCCATAGTTGAAATTTGGCAGGACATTTTTTTTTTATAAGACAGAAACCTCAAAATTCTTCTGTCCCTTTGCATTTTCATGATCATAGAAGTTGAAGGAGGACAAATTTCTTAGTCCTGTTTGTACTTAGGTATACTTAGTTCTGAAAAGTGAGCTTTGAGTTATAATTTAAAGTCTGGTTGGGAGATTGTCTTAGATGTCATTCAACAAATATTTATTGAGTGTGTAGTATATGTGTTGTAGGGAGTGAGAAAAAAGAAATGTAAAGGACCCAGGTGCAGGTGCTTCTAGCAGCAGGGGAAATGAATTAAGAATATTTGTTTAGAAAATTTTTGGATCTTGAAAAGTTAGGGTTTAGTGAATGCCACCACTCCTTGGTCCTTCACTCACTTCCTAATCCCTGGTTGACCGGTTTCCCCTTTCTCTTTTCTACTGAAATTGTTATTTTCCTAGGATCACCATTGTCTTTCTAGGCACTGGATCCAGCAACTTCTATTGCATGGTTCCAAAACATTCTGACTTATCTCTCACTATTGCTTTTCACATCCTTTCTGTTCATCTGAACAGAAATATTCATAATTCCCATTATATGCCCAAGCTTTCTCCATGGCATTTTCTAGGGGTTTGTGTGTTTGACGAGTTGAAGGGCAAAAAGATAGTTGAGAACAGTTTAGTTTACTAGAGCAAATCCTAGAGCTGAGAAGAATTAGAAAGGGATATAGACAAAGGTAGGTTTTGGAGGACCTTGAGAACAAATAGATATTTTGCCACTCCTTGGTTTCTCTTTTTCTGCCTAACTTTTAAATCTTAGGTTCCCAGGACTCTATTTTCGTTTTTTTCCTTTTTTCTCTTTATATCAGGATGGCCTATAGTTGCCAACTTTGATCACTTATCAGTGGTTGCCTGACATACTGTGTAGAAGGATTCTGAGGCTTTGACTGGATTCATCAGGAGAGTGCTTTGCTTGATTGCAATATTTCCTGTGAATTCAGGCATGTCACATGATGGCATGAGTGTGATTCTTCTCCATCCTGTCTATAGATCATCTTGCCCTGTGATGTCATATAAACCCAAGGCTTTGGCAGCCTCCTATATGCTTACAGATATATCTCCAGCCCAAGCTTCATTTCCAAGTGTTGGATTCCTATAACCAGCTGCCTCTGGGTTCCAATAAGAAATCTCTAACTCAGTATTTCAGTACTACTCACCTAAATCTTTCTCTGTAAACCCTGCTTCTCCTCCCTGGATTCCTTGTGAATGAATGGTATCACCTCTCAGTCACTTGATTAAGACTTTTGGAAGAATAGGCTTCTCCATTCTCCAAAAAGATTTGCCTTTTTTGTCCTATAGACTTGACTTCTCTGTGTTTACCACCTTAATTCACCCCCTTATCACTTCTCCAGATAGGTCTCCCTGATTCTCTGGTTTCCTCCAGTGTTCCACAGTGCTGCCAGAGAAATGTTTCTTAGACGTAAATCTGACCATTGCTACTTCTTATTTAAGATCCCTTACTGGTACTATATGTAGCTTTTGGGATAAAGTGTGAACTACTTAGGTTAGCATACAAAGTCCTTCATGATTTGCTCCCTGCTTCTCTTTCCATTATCTTCTGTCTCTTTCCCACCAGTGCCTTTTGTTTCAACCATGGAACAATTTTGTTGGTTTTAGAACAGCTGTTTTCATGCCTCTGTGTCTTACATACAGTTACTCTGCCTGGATAATCTCTAGCTTCTTCTTGACATAGCTAACATCCTCTTCTGCCCCCAACATTTTGTTATAAAAATTTTCAAACATATAGCTAAGTTGAAAGAATTTTACATTGAACATTTGTGTTCTCAACCACTTATATTCTACCATTAATATTTTATTTTACTTAGCTTATTACATATCAGTCTGTTTATCCTGCTATCAGAGTAAATTGCAGAGATCAATATACTTTACATACTTTAGCATGCAGTCATTAACTGAGTTCAGTATTTGTTTCAATTTTTTCTTTTTATGTAAAATTTACATACAATGAAATGTACAATTTTAAGCGTACATTTCATAGCTTTTAACAAATGGAAAATATCTGTATAACCCAAATAGAGATCATTACCACCATTCCGGGAAGTTCCCTCATGTTGCCTCCAAGTCAATCTCTGTTCCTATCCCCTCAGAGGTTTTTAAAATTTTTACCGAGGATTAATTTTTCTCTTTTAACCCAGCTGGTTTTTTACCCTTTAAGATTCACTTTGAGCGTCACCTCTTCCAGGAAATCTTCCCTGCTTTCCAATTTTGATTTAGATATTTCTCCTCTGGGCTCCCGCAGTCCAATCTGTGGCTTCATTGAATTCAGCACAAGGGAAAAGCTATTCTAGCACCCATCACACTGTGCTGTTAAGTGATGACTTCATTGTCTGACTCCTGCTAGACTATAGGTCATTCATAGCTGGATTGGTATCTTATTGCTAAACACAATGCTTGGCACGTATGTAATATTCAGTGAAAGTTTGTGGAGTTAAACTACACAGACAGTGATGGTTAGAGGCTTTGGTTAAGAGTATGATAGTTAAATTGATAGACCAGGAATAATGTTACAACTGTAACATGTTGGTCTAGTTCATCATTAATATTTGTTGAATGGCTTCAGTGTGCTTTGTCTTAAGTTCTTAGCAAAGTGACTGATGAGTTTCAGAAAAATGAAGACTCAGATATATAAAGTGGAAGATGGTACCTCTCATAGGTTTTCTGAGTAACTGAGAAAAAGCATTTGTTTATTTTGTTAGTATTTTATTTTTAAAGTTTAAGTTAAATTTTATATTTTATTTTAATTACCTGTCACTGACTTTAAGTCCAGTATTTTGCTAGTATTTTTAAACCACTGTTTCTGCCCTTCTTTCCTACCCACATACCTTTTTGTTTTCCTCTCTCCTAATCTGTCTTTACTTGGTAGTACATTTGGCCTGGTAGATTCAGATGGACCTTGCTATGCAGTGATGGTGTACAATATAGTGCAGAGCTGGGGAGTGCTCATTGGAGACTCTGTAGCCATTCCTGAGCCCAACCTGCGGCTTCACCGAATTCAGCACAAAGGAAAGGTGAGCAATGGCTAGGATTCTCTTCCAACTCGTAGGCTCTAAAAGTAGAACCAAGCTTATCTTTTTATAAAAGATATAGAAATAATTATATGTGAGTATGTGTGTACGCTATGTGTATATATATTTGTGTGTATATGTTTTATTTATATATATATGTATTTTTCTTACTAAAAAGGTAAACTGGTAAGCAGAAAAATAAAAAAATGCAGTGAAATATTATCACTCAGATATTACTGCCTTTTAACTGTTACTGTTAACAGTTTGGTGTATATACCTGAAGTCTTTTCTTTTTACAAATATATACACATATATCTATATTTTAAATCATGAGTGGGATATTATATGCAAATGTTTGTGAATGTTTCCTATGTTTTTACATATTTCACCACATTGAGTAGACACGGGGTGATGAAGATGGTTAATGATAGTTAGCATTTATTTAACACTTAATTGAGTGCTAGACACTGTGCTAAGAGTTTTTATTACCTGCCTTGCCCCATTTAATTCTTACAAAAACCTTATGAATGTAGATATTTAACTACTGTTTAACCATTTAGATCAGAGGTTGCAAAGCCCGTTGACCAAATCTGGCTCACTGCTTGTTTTTATTAATAATGGTTTCTAGGCTGGGCATGGTGGCTCATGCATAAAATCCCAGCACTTTGGAAGGCCAAGGTGGGAGGATCACTTGAGCCCAGGAGTTTAAGACCAGCCTGGGCAACATAGTGAGACCCTGTCTCTACAAAAAAATGTTAAAAAACTTAGCCAGGTATGGTAGCACAAGCGTGTAGTCCCAGCTACTAAGGAGGCTGAAGTGAGAGAACCACTTTATCTCAGGAGTCTGAGGCTGCAGTAAGCCATTATTGTTCCATTGCACGCCAGCCCGGGTGATAGAGAAAGTCTGCCTCAAAAAAAAAAGAAAAAAAAGAGTATGGTTTCTGTGTTGTTAAGTGAAAAAAACTGACAGAAGCGTAATATTTTGTGATATGTGAAAATTACAGGAAATTCAGATTTCAGTGTCCACAAATAAAGCTTTATTGGAACACAGCCACACTCATTTGCTTACTATTGTCTGTGGCTGTTTTTGCACTATAGTGTCAGAGGTGACTTGTTCTGTAACAGAGACCATATGACCTACAAAGCCTAAAATATTTACTCTCTGGCCCTTTGCAGAAATACTTTGATGACCTCAGATCTAAATTAGTACTTTTATAATAGAAAAAAAAATTAGAAACAGAGTGAGGATTTTTATATCTTTGCTTGTATCTATGATTAGTTCCTTAAATGAATTTCTAATGTAGACTCCTGGGTCCAAAGGGTATGCAGAATTCTGAGGCTTTTGATACATATTGCCAAATAATTCTTTGGAAAATTGTACTAGTTAGTTGTCACTACCAACAGTGGATGTAAATAAGTGTTTCTCTGTAGTTTTTTTCTCAACTCTGGTTGGAAACCTTTGAAAAGTTATTTTCTAATTTTACATGGAAAATATAGCATGAATATTAATTTATATTTCTTGTATAAATTGCCATTTTTTATGTCACTTGTCGATATTTCTGTGAAGACTTAAAAAAAATTGGTTTATGAGAACTTTTAAATTTACTTTACTTGGACTTAAAAGAGCCTGCCTCTCATTGCCATATTTTTTGGATGAAGACTATTTAACATGTTTTACAACTTAAAATACACTTAAACTGATACAGTGAGCTGATACCCTTTTTGTTATTAGGAAAATGGCTACATTCTGTTTCATATTCTATTTCCTCCTCTTGATATAAAAAAGAGAAGTAACTTTAATTTGTATTTGGTGGATTAAATTAGGACCTTATAAACATTTGGACTGAGATTTTCTCAGGATTCCCACTGGCTCTGGCCGGCTGCTATGTGTATCTAGTTAATTATCAGGAAACACCATGGGAAAAGGCAGATTCTATGAGAGTTGGTTGCATTCTTTTGTTAGGCAATGCCAGGAACCTGCCTTTTTTGGATCAAAGAGCCGTCTCATTCTTGTAGTGGCACTTCATGACCTTACATGCTCCATGTTTTCCTTCTGAAGATTGAAAACTTTGGGAAAATTTCGTCCCCTTTGTTAGCTCAGTTTTGTCTGATGTGAGATGGAAGTAGAGGGGGTATACAACGGGGGAGGTGGTGCAGAAAGTTGCAAGTGGTGTATCCCCGTGCTGGAGCTTTTTCCATCTTGGAATCTATAGTGAACCTTTGTCTGTCTGTCTTTTCTAGGACTATTCCTTTTCCAGTGTTCGAGTGGAGACGCCCCTCCTGCTAGTGGTGAATGGGAAGCCTCAGGGATCCAGCAGCCAGGCTGTTGCCACAGTGGCATCGCGACCACAGTGTGAATGACCTTCTTTGACTTGCATGCTCAACAAGGAGTGGAGGAGAGGAGACAAGGCCCTGGACAGCCGGTCCAGCCACATCCAGTGATTCAGCAGGGATGGGAGGAATGTTTTAAATGAAGACTTTCTCTTTCCCTGCCTGTATTACACTTCGTATCTCTTCTCTCTCCTCTGTCCTCATCATGTTCCAGCTCTCTACAGGGCCACATACTCTTCTGGCATATCTCTCCTGTCTCTTCCACTGCTCTCTATGTTTTAAGCAAAGAGCATGGAATTGGTAGAAGTCTTGGGATCTTGCCATGGGACAGAGTCCCCAAGGTTCCTGTTGTTGCCTCCTTCCTAAGCCTCATATGTATATATCAGTTCAGTATTTATTGCTAAAGGAGGGGGCTTAATTTTGTAATGGCTTTTATTTTTAGCAATTTTTATTTTTATTTTTGAAATTTAGGTCCTTCCTCTTCTTTGGGGCTGGAACAGAATTAAATTTGTTTGAAAAAAAAAAAAAACCACATAGTTTGGCCTGCTTTATTCTCCCTAGGCTTGTATTCTTGGTTTTAGGATCACTTCAATTTATTGGAGTAATGCCCCCATTTTTTTGTTTATACAAAGTAGTTTATTTCTCTCCCAGTTAAAAGAATTCCGACAATAGACAGCCCCAGGCAGGAATGGCAACTCCACAAAGTTGCTAGAGACCAGCTTGCTTTCATTTTCCCATTCTGTCATTCCCTAGGGGTGGTCTTCACTATGGTCCAAGATGACAGAGCAATACTGTTCTAATAGTGTTACTAGGCTGAAGGACCAGAGAGAGTTAGATAAATACTCAGTTTCTTTAGAGTCTGGTGACATGTTTTATAACAGTTTGTCTTAATATCCTTGTGGTAAAATGGAGAAATGTGAGTGAGGATTAATAACCAATTGAATTGGCCTGGCCCGGTGGCTCAGCCAGTAATCCCACCACTTTGGGAGTCCAAGGCGGGTGGATCACGAGGTCAGGAGTTCAAGATCAGCCTGGCCAAGATGGTGAAACTCCGTCTCTACTAAAAATACAAAAATTAGCTGGGCGTGGTGGCAGGCACCTGTAATCACAGCTACTGGGGAGGCTGAGGCAGAGAATTGCTTGAACCTGGGAAGTGGAGGTTGCAGTGAGCTGATATCGCGCCACTGCACTCCAGCCTGGGCGACAGAGCGAGACTCCGTCTCAAACAGCAACAACAACTGAATGGCTATAATACATTAATGTATACAGATGAATTGAGAAGTCTTCTAGTGAAATGGCTCAGATCTTTGTTCTTGGTCCAGTCCTGTTCAGTTCTTGATCAGTGCCTTGAATATCATTGATGACTCATTAAATTTGTAAAGAATGCAGAGGCCTCCTCAGAGAATGGATGATAGAAATGCATTGATGAGAGAAGTTTTATCTATCTATCTATCTATCTATCTATCTATCTATCTATCTATCTATCTATCTATCTATCTATCTGTCTGTCTCTAAGAAGTCATAAAGGCTGAGTCTAATAAGATACAATTTTCAGTCCATTCTTTTGGTCCAAAAAGGCTAACATTCTCAGGTATAGCTTCAACATCATATATGAATATTACTAAGAATCTTAGTAGATAAGCTAAAGTCAGTATGAGTAACCAGTCTGATATAGTTTGCAAAAACACTCTTCGTGGACTGCACCAAAAAAACCTGTGGTAGCAAGAGACAGTTTTTATTAGAAGTACTGTCTGTTATACCACGTATGGAGTCTTAAATTAGTTTTGGGTGTCATTTTGAGGCCTAGAGTCATAGAAGAGTGATTAGGAGCTTGTGGGGTATAAAAATAACTTGAGAATTGGCTGAAAGCAACTAGGGAAGATGGGGGTAGTAGTATGTGTAAGCATTTGAGGCAGTAGAGATGTGGGACCCAAATACTGTTCCCCTTTTACTCAAATTCTGAGATGAGTTGACATGTTCTGTGTAGGCCTAGAGAGTAGAAAAATGGCCAGTAGGTGGTAGCCAGAGAGAAGCAGTGCGTACAAACAAGTAAGTATGCAAAATTTGTACATACGGTTTCAGGAATAACTAGAATACCCATACAATATCCACCTGCCTTAAAAACTAGAACATCATTGATAACTTGGAAGCCCTTGTGTACCTGTCCATGATCTCATTTGTCTT
Source organism: Gorilla gorilla gorilla (assembly GCF_029281585.2). Classification (NCBI taxonomy): domain Eukaryota; kingdom Metazoa; phylum Chordata; class Mammalia; order Primates; family Hominidae; genus Gorilla; species Gorilla gorilla. Next base: position 36,517,072 of record NC_073239.2, read on the forward strand.
CACAGCTATATAAATCTCATTGTATGATTATACCATAATTTATTCATCCTGTTGTTAAAGGATATTTGGGTTTCCAGTTTTTCTTTTTTTACTACCAAAGCACTACATTATTAATATTCTTGTATATGTCCTGATATGTAAGCGCAAAAGTTTCTTTTACAGCAATGGCTCTTGAAGAGTGGTTCTCAGACCAGCAGCATCAGCATGCCTTGGAACTTCTTTGAAATGCAGATTCTCAAGCCCCCTACCCAGACTTACTGAATTCAAAACTATGCGGGAAGAGCCCAGCAATCTGTGTTTAGCAAATCCTCCAGGTGATTCTGATGCACAGTAAAATTTGAGAACCACTGTTTAAGAGTATTGACATAGAATGGAATTGCTGGATCATAGAGTATATACATGTTCAACTTTTTTGAGAAGCGCTAAACATTTCCAAAGTGCTTATATTAGTTTATGTCTCTACTATCAATAGATGAGTCACCTCAATGCTCCCCATCCTCTTCTGTGCTTGGTATTATCTTTTAGGTATTGCAAATACAGGAGATTTGAGTATTATTTCCTTGTGGCCTTAATTTCCATTTCTCTGATTATTAATGAGCTTGAGCATCTTTTCGTGTATTTAGAAGCCACTAATATTTTCTCTTGGTAAAATGCCTATTCGAGTCTTTGCACACTTCTGTATTGGATGTCAAATTGATTTATATATTCCCTGTACTAATCGTTTGTCTGCATACGGTTTTATCTTGTTTTTTTATTCTATTGGGTCTTTTGCTGAACAGAAGTTCTTAATTTCAATGTCATTGAATTTATCCATCTTTTATGATAATGCTTTTTGTGTTTTAAGAGGTTCTTAGCTCTCCTAAAGTCATAAGGACATTTTCCCTCTATTGCTTTATGAAGGTATATCATTTTGTCCTTTTCTTATAGTATGACTTTATTTTATGTTATGTACGGATATAATTTTTTTCATAATGAGTAAATAGCCCAGCACCTTTTATTAAAGAATCAATCCTTTCCCTACTGATCTTTAAAGCCCAGTCTGTCTTTTTCTTTCTTTGAAATTGTCTAGCTTTTTAATTTTTACCAACCAGATGATTATAAAATATCACATAGTAGGCATAAATTACATTTCTTTGTCCATTCCTGTTTCTGTTTCTATGAAATCTCTGTTTTCTTTTGTCCAATTTTTATTGGGTTGTCTTCTTATTGATTCCTTACATGTTCTGGATACTAATCCGTTATAAATTGTTTTTCAAATATATTTATCCAAATCGCAGCTTGCTTTTTCATTTTCTTAATGCTCTCTTTTTAAATTATTATTATACTTTAAGTTTTAGGGTACATGTGCACAACGTGCAGGTTTGTTACATATGTATACATGTGCCATGTTGGTGTGCTGCACCCATTAACTCGTCATTTAGCATTAGGTATATCTCCTAATGCTATCCCTCCCCCCTCCCCCCACCCCACAACAGTCCCCCGAGTGTGATATTCCCCTTCCTGTGTCCATGCGTTCCCATTGTTCAATTCCCACCTGTGAGTGAGAACATGTGGTGTTTGGTTTTTTGTCGTTGTGATAGTTTGCTGAGAATGATGGTTTCCAGCTTCATCCATGTCCCTACAAAGGACATGAACTCATCATTTTTTATGGCTGCATAGTATTCCATGGTGTATATGTGCCACATATTCTTAATCCAGTCTATCATTGTTGGACATTTGGGTTGGTTCCAAGTCTTTGCTATTGCGAACAGTGCTGCAATAAACATACGTGTACATGTGTCTTTATAGCAGCATGATTTATAATCCTTTGGGTATATACCCAGTAATGGGATGGCTGGGTCAAATGGTATTTCTAGTTCTAGATCCCTGATGAATCACCACACCGACTTCCACAATGGTTGAACTAGTTTACAGTCCCACCAACAGTGTAAAAGTGTTCCTATTTCTCCACATCCTCTCCAGCACCTGTTGTTTCCTGACTTTTTAATGATGGCCATTCTAACTGGTGTGAGATGGTATCTCATTGTGGTTTTGATTTGCATTCTCTGATGGCCAGTGATGATGGGCATTTTTTCATGTGTTTTTTGGCTGCATAAATGTCTTCTTTTGAGAAGTGTCTGTTCATATCCTTCGCCCACTTTCCCACTTTTTGATGGGTTTGTTTGTTTTTTTCTTGTAAATTTGTATGAGTTCATTGTAGATTCTGGATATTAGCCCTTTGTCAGATGAGTAGGTTGCAAAAATTTTCTCCCATTCTGTAGGTTGCCTGATCACTCTGATGGTAGTTTCTTTTGCTGTGCAGAAGCTCTTGAGCTTAATTAGATCCCATTTGTCAATTTTGGCTTTTGTTGCCATTGCTTTTGGTGTTTTAGACATGAAGTCATTGTCCATGCCTATGTCCTGAATGGTATTGCCTAGATTTTCTTCTAGGGTTTTTATGGTTTTAGTTCTAACATGTAAGTCTTTAATCCATCTTGAATTGATTTTTGTATAAGGTGTAAGGAAGGGATCCAGTTTCAGCTTTCTACATATGGCTAGCCAGTTTTCCCAGCACCATTTATTAAATAGGGAATTGTTTCCCCATTTCTTGTTTTTGTCAGGTTTGTCAAAGATCAGATAGTTGTAGATATGCGGCATTATTTCTGAGGGCTCTGTTCTGTTCCACTGGTCTATATATCTGTTTTGGTAGCAGTACCATGCTGTTTTGGTTACTGTAGCCTTGTAGTATAGTTTGAAGTCATGTAGCATGATGCCTCCAGCTTTGTTCTTTTGGCTTAGGATTGACTTGGTGATGCGGGCTCTGTTTTGGTTCCATATGAACTTTAAAGTAGTTTTTTCCAATTCTGTGAAGAAAGTCATTGGTATCTTGATGGGGATGGCATTGAATCTATAAATTACCTTGGGCAGTATGGCCATTTTCACAATATTGATTCTTCCTACCCATGAGCATGGAATGTTCTTCCATTTGTTTGTATCCTCTTTTATTTCATTGAGCAGTGGTTTGTAGTTCTCCTTGAAGAGGTCCTTCACATCCCTTGTAAGTTGGATTCCTAGGTATTTTATTCTCTTTGAAGCAATTGTGAATGGGAATTCACTCCTGATTTGGCTCTCTGTTTGTTATTGGTGTATAAGAATGCTTGTGATTTTTTCACATTCATTTTGTATCCTGAGACTTTGCTGAAGTTGCTTATCAGCTTAAGGAGATTTTGGGCTGAGACAATGGGATTTTCTAGATATACAATCATGTCATCTGCAAACAGGGACAATTTGACTTCCTCTTTTCCTAATTTAATGCCCTTTATTTCCTTCTTCTGCCTGATTTCCCTGGCCAGAACTTCCAACATTATGTTGAATAGGAGTGGTGAGAGAGGGCATCCCTGTCTTGTGCCAGTTTTCAAAGGGAATGCTTCCAGTTTTTGCCCATTCAGTATGATATTGGCTGTGGGTTTGTCATAGATAGCTCTTATTATTTTGAGATACGTCCCATCAACACCTAATTTATTGAGAATTTTTAGCATGAAGGTTGTTGAATTTTGTCAAAGGCCTTTTCTGCATCTATTGAGATAATCATGTGGTTTTTGTCTTTGGTTCTGTTTATATGATGGATTACATTTATTGATTTGTGTGTGTTGAACCAGCCTTGCATCCCAGGGATGAAGCCCACTTGATCATGGTGGATAAGCTTTTTGATGTGTTGCTGGATTCAGTTTGCCAGTATTTTATTGAGGATTTTTGCATCAATGTTCATCAAGGATATTGGTCTAAAATTCTCTTTTTTGGTTGTGTCTCTGCCCGGCTTTGGTATCAGAATGATGCTGGCCTCATAAAATGAGTTAGGGAGGATTCCCTCTTTTTCTGTTGATTGGAATAGTTTCAGAAGGAATGGTACCAACTCCTCCTTGTACCTCTGGTAGAATTCAGCTGTGAATACATCTGGTCCTGGACTTTTTTTGGTTGGTAAGCTATTGATTATTGCTACAATTTCAGAGCCTGTTGTTGGTCTATTCAGAGATTCAACTTCTTCCGGGTTTAGTCTTGGGAGAGTGTATGTGTTGAGGAATTTATCCATTTCTTCTAGATTTTCTAGTTTATTTGCATAGAGGTGTTTATAGTATTCTCTGATGGTAGTTTGTATTTCCGTGGGATCAGTGGTGATATCCCCTTTGTCATTTTTTATTGCATCTATTTGATTCTTCTCTCTCTTCTGCTTTATTAGTCTTGCTAGCGGTCTATCAATTTTGTTGATCTTTTCAAAAAACCTGCTCCTGGATTCATTGGGTTTTGGAAGGGTTTTTTGTGTCTCTATTTCCTTCAGTTCTGCTCTGATCTTAGTTATTTCTTGCCTTCTGCTAGCTTTTGAATGTGTATGCTCTTGCTTCTCTAGTTCTTTTAATTGTGATGTTAGGGTGTCAATTTTAGATCTTTCCTGCTTTCTCTTGTGGGCACTTAGTGCTATAAATTTCCCTCTACACACTGCTTTGAATGTGTCCCAGAGATTCTGGTATGTTGTGTCTTTGTTCTCATTGGTTTCAAAGAACATCTTTATTTCTGCCTTCATTTCGTTATGTACCCAGTAGTCATTCAGGAGCAGGTTGTTCAGTTTCCATGTAGTTGAGCGGTTTTGAGTGAGTTTCTGAATCCTGAGTTCTAGTTTGATTGCACTGTGGTCTGAGAGACAGTTTTTTATAATTTCTGTTCTTTTACATTTGCTGAGGAGAGCTTTACTTCCAACTATGTGGTCAGTTTTGGAACAGGTGTGGTGTGGTGCTGAAAAGAATGTATATTCTGTTGATTTGGGGTGGAGAGTTCTGTAGATGTCTATTAGGTCCGCTTGGTGCAGAGCTGAGTTCAATTCCTGGATATCCTTGTTAACTGTCTCATTGATCTGTCTAATGTTGACAGTGTGGTGTTAAAATCTCCCATTATTATTGTGTGGGAGTCTAAGGCTCTTTGTAGGTCACTAAGGACTTGCTTTATGAATCTGGGTGCTCCTGAATTGGGTGCATATATATTTAGGATAGTTAGTTCTTCTTGTTGAATTGATCCCTTTACCATTATGTAATGGCCTTCTTTGTCTGTTTTGATATTTGTTGGTTTAAAGTCTGTTTTATCTGAGACTAAGATTGCAACCCCTGCCTTTTTTTGTTTTCCATTTGCTTGGTAGATCTTCCTCCATCCTTTTATTTTGAGCCTATGTGTGTCTCTGCATGTGAGATGGGTCTCCTGAATATAGCACACTGATGGGTCTTGACCCTTTATCCAATTTGCCAGTCTGTGCCTTTTAATTGGAGCATTTAGCCCATTTACATTTAAGGTTAGTATTGTTATGTGTGAATCTGATCCTGTCATTATGATGTTAGCTGGTTATTTTGCTCGTTAGTTGATGTAGTTTCTTCCTAGCCTTGATGGTCTTTATAATTTGGCATGTTTTTGCAGTGGCTGGTACCGGTTGTTCCTTTCCATGTTTAGTGCTTCCTTCAGGAGCTCTTTTAGGGCAGGCCTGGTGGTGACAAAATCTCTCAGCATTTGCTTGTCTGTAAGGTATTTTATTTCTCCTTCACTTATGAAGCTTAGTTTGGCTGGACATGAAATTCTGGGTTGAAAATTCTTTTCTTTAAGAATGTTGAATATCGGCCCCCACTCTCTTCTGGCTTGTAGAATTTCTGCCGAGAGATCAGCTGTTAGTCTGATGGGCTTCCCTTTGTGGGCAACCTGGCCTTTCTCTCTGGCTGCCCTTAACATTTTTTCCTTCATTTCAACTTTGGTGAATCTGAGAATTATGTGTCTTGGAGTTGCTCTTCTCGAGGAGTATCTTTGTGGTGTTCTCTGTATTTCCTGAATTTGAATGTTGGCCTGCCTTGCTAGATTGGGGAAGTTCTCCTGGATAATATCCTGCAGAGTGTTTTCCAACTTGGTTCCATTCTTCCCATCACTTTCAGGTACACCAATCAGATGTAGATTTGGTCTTTTCACATATTCCCATATTTCTTGGAGGCTTTCTTCATTTCTTTTTATTATTTTTTCTCTAAATTTCTTTTCACGCTTCATTTCATTCATTTTGTCTTCCATCACTGATACCCTTTCTTCCAGTTGATCACATCGGTTACTGAGGCTTGTGCATTCGTCACGTAGTTCTTGTGCTGTGATTTTCAGCTCCATCAGCTCCTTTAAGCACTTCTCTGTATCAGTTATTCTAGTTATCCATTCATCTAATTTTTTTTTCAAAGTTTTTAACTTCTTTGTCATTGGTTCGAACTTCCTCCTTTAGCTTGGAGTAGTTTGATCTTCTGAAGCCTTCTCTCAACTTGTCAAAGTCATTCTCCGTCCAGCTTTGTTCCATTGCTGGTAAGGAGCTGCGTTCCTTTGGAGGTGGAGAGGTGCTCTGATTTTTAGAGTTTCCAGTTTTCCTGCTCTGTTTTTTCCCCATCTTTGTGGTTTTATCTACCTTTGGTCTTTGATGATGGTGACATACGGATGGGTTTTTGGTGTGGATGTCCTTTCTGTTTGTTAGTTTTCCTTCTAACAGTCAGGACCCTCAGCTGCAGGTCTGTTGGAGTTTACTGGAGGTCCACTCCAGACCCTTTTTGCCTGGGTATCAGCAGCAGTGGCTGCAGAACAGCGGATATTGGTGAACCGCAAATGCTGCTGCCTGATCATTCCTCTGGAAGTTTTGTCTCAGAGGAGTACCCAGCCGTGTGACGTGTCAGTCCACCCCTACTGGGGGGTGCCTCCCAGTTAGGCTACTCGGGGGTCAGCGACCCACTTGAGGAGGCAGTCTTCCCGTTCTCAGATCTCAAGCTGCGTGCTGGGAGAACCACTACTCTCTTCAAAGCTGTCAGACAGGGACATTTAAGTCTGCAGAGGTTATTGCTGTCTTTTGTTTGTCTGTGCCCTGCCCCCAGAGGTGGAGCCTACAGAGGCAGGCAGGCCTCCTTGAGCTGTGGTGGGCTCCACCCAGTTCGAGCTTCCCGGCCGCTTTGTTTACCTACTCAAGCCTGAGCAATGGCAAGCGCCCCTCCCCCAGCCTGGCTGCCGCCTTGCAGTTTGATCTCAGACTTCTGTGCTAGCAATGAGTGAGGCTCCGTGGGCATAGGACCCTCCAAGCCCGGTGGGAGATATAATCTCCTGGTGTGCCATTTGATAAGCCTGTTGGAAAAGTGCAGTATGAGGGTGGGAGCAACCCGATTTTCCTGGTGCCATCTGTCACCCCTTTCTTTGACTAGGAAAGGGAATTCCCTGACCCCTTGTGCTTCCTGGGTGAGGCAATGCCTCGCCCTGCTTCGGCTCATGCATGGTGTGCTGCACCCACTGTCCAGCACTCCCCAGTGAGATGAACCCAATACCTCAATTGGAAATGCAGAAATCACCCGTCTTCTGTGTCGCTCACACTGGGAGCTGTAGACTGGAGCTGTTCCTATTCGGCCATCTTGGCTCCACCCTGCCCAGTCTGTCTTACACTGACTTTCCATCTCTCTCTCTCTCCCTATCTTTCTGCCCATCCATCCATCCATCCATCCATCCATCCATCCATCCACACTGATCTTTAAAGCCCAGACTGTCTTAATCAACTTTTCATATGTATCTCTGTTCTTGAGTTCTCTTTTCTTTTTTTTTTTTTTTTTTGAGACAGAGTCTCACTCTGTCACCCAGGCTGGAGTGCAGTAGCGCAATCATAGCTCACTGCAGCCTCAACCTCCCAGGCTCAAGCAATCCTCTCACCTCAGCCTCCCAAGTTGTTGGGACTACAGGTGTGTGCCACTATCCCTGGCTAATTTTTTTTAAATATATTTTTTGTAGAGATAGGGTCTCGCCATGTTGCTCAGGCTGGTCTGGAACTCCTGAGCTCAAGTGATCCTCCCGACTTGGCCTCCCACAGTGTTGGGATTACAAGCATGAGCCACCACGCCTGGTCCTCTATTCTGATCCGTTCTGCTCTGTTTATTTTTATGCCAGTACTATATTGCCTTATAGTTTTATAAAAAGTCAGTATTTTTGGGAGGCCGAGGTGGGTGGATCACCTGAGGTCGGAAGTTCGAGACCAGCCTGACCAACATGGAGAAACCCTATCTCTACTAAAAATACAAAATTAGCCAGGCGTGGTGGCGCACGCCTGTAATCCCAGCTACTCAGGAGGCTGAGGTAGGAGAATCCGTTGAACTGAGGAGGCGGAGGTTGTGGTGAGCTGAGATTGTGCCATTGTACTCCAGCCTGGGCAACAAAGAGTGAAACTCCGGCTCAAAAAAAAAAAAAAAGTATCTAATCAGACAAGTTCTTTTATGTTGTTCTTCACAAGTGTCCCATTTACACTTTAAAATCAGCTTGTAACTTTTCATGAAAAATTCCAGGGACTTTAGTTGGGACTGCATTGAATTTACAGATAAGTTTAGGAAGAATAGGCATCCTTCATAATGTTGAGTCTTACCACTTCCTTTATGTAAGTCAGTCTTCTTCATTGTCTCTTTTTTTTGTGACTACGTAATTTTACTATTTCTGTAGTAGTTGCCAAATGGTGATATTCTAATTTCATTCTAATTTCTACATTTACTAACTGCAATCAGACTCACCTATTTTTAAAATCCTGGCTCTGCCCCTTGAGCTGTACAATCTTAGGGTACCGTTAGGAAAGAAAAAAATGGTCAGCTCAGAATTTTGTTTCCAGTGAAAATGTGTATCTTTCCCTTGCTCTTTCTTTTCTTTCTTCCTGTCTGTTATTTCCTTCCCTCTGCTTTTGGCCACAGAGGTTGGCCTTGGTTGCTGGGTTACCTTAGTAGTAGGGTTAGAACACCCTAGAAGGCAGTCCAGTGAGGGAAAACGTGAGCAGAGAAGATGTGTGTTAGTGGTGTATTAGCCAGCTCCCAAGGATTCAAACAGGAAGTGGGGAGGTAGTCACATGGAGGCACGTTGGCAGCTAGCCAGCCAGCTAGCATCTGAGGACATGGAGGTATTAGGAGAAAGTAAGATAGAGACAGGGAACATTAGAGATGTGGTTATGAGATTGGATTTTGAAACACATAAAGTATAAATAAGTATGAACACTCTTGGTGTCTGCATAACATGCTCCATGACAGGGAATCATATTTCTTGATGAAATTGACAATATCAGCATGACATCTGGAATTGTCTGAGCCTAGAACCTCTTGTGTAAAAATATGAGCTTTAGAAGTCTCCCACTGGCCAAATCTGGCACATAAGCATGAAAATAAGTGATTGTAACAAAATGGAGCCCATTGGATAATATAATAAATGAAGAGTATTTTTGATATGAAGATAAATAAAAAAATAGAAAAATGAAGGAGAAGGGAATACTCCTTAGAGTAGATGTCAACTACAGGATGTCTAGAGCTGCCATTAGGCAATCATCATAGTATTAGATGGTTCAGATAGGGGTTATACAAAAAAGCTGGTTAGTGGAGATGTGATGAGGAACAGTTTACTGACATTGCCTTGAATATCTCTTATTCAATATAAAGTAAAAAGTGTAAATTAAAGCTGCATAGGGATGGCAGATGCCAACCAGACCAGGTCATTAATGGTTACGTCACCAGGGTGGGAGGGATAGCAAATGTGATCCCTGGTGGGAGGCACTAAGGGCACAGCACAATTTCTGTATTCTTCCCGCTAAGGGAACATCACTGAATCTGGTCATGAAGAATCATCAGAAAGACCCAGTAGAGGATCATTCAATTTCATGTAGGATATTGAGGGCGAGAAGTACAAGGAATGATGAAGAACAGTTTGAGATTGGAGAAGAAGAAAATGGTATGACCCCCCAATGCAACACATGTTCCAGGGTGCGGATCCTGTAGCAGAAAGGAAAACAAGACACTGTCACATGGGAGTGAACATCTGAAGGGCATCTGTGGCTTGGGCAGTCATGTTTTGACATTGGTTTTTGACTTAAATGGTAGCATGACTATGTAGAGAAAAATTTGCCTTGGGGAAAACCACAATGGCAAATTTAGGGGTGGACACCATGCCTGCCCCTTTCATGTTTCAGAAAGAAATGAATAAAATGCCATAATATATAAAGCAAAAAAAGTTCTAAAGCAAATGAGGTAAAGAGTTTAACAGCTGAGGAATCTGGGCAAATGATAAATATCCATACATTAGAAATTATTTCAAATTATTTTAAAAATTAAAAATGATTAATTCGCATTTGCTATGGTCCTAATGTATCCACCGAATTTCATATGTTAAAACAATTACCCATGTGATAAGAGGTGGGACCTTCAGGAAGTGATTAAGTCATGAAGACAGCTGTCAGGGACGAGAGTAGTGTACTTTTAAAATGGCCTGAGAGAGCAGGTTCATACCTTTTTTGCCCTTCTGCCTTCTGCCAAGTGAGAATGCAGCAAGACACCAGACACTGAATCTGGCACCTTCATCTTGGACTTCTCAGCCTGCAGAACTGTCAGAAATAAATTCTTTTTTTATAAATTATCCACTATCAGGTATTTTCTTAGCAGAACTAACAAGCTATGAAAACATTGCATATTTTTGATTGTCAAAATGAAGTTGGATATTGTTAAATGTATTTGAATTCTTTGATTTTCCTAAATACAATGGAATTATCTGCATTTTTTCTCCACCCAGTTTGCTTTTGTTTCCTATTTTTAACATTTGTAGAAATGTGAGGAGTACAAGTGCAGTTTTGTTACATGGATGTATTGCTTAGCAGTGAAGCCTGGGCTTTTAGTGTAAACATCACACAAATAGTGTACATTGTACCCATTAAGTAATTTCTCATTCTTCACCCACCTCCTACCTTCCCACCCCTCCAAGTCTCCAGTGACTATTACTCCACACTCTGTATCCATGTGTGTACACATTATTTAACTCATATAGTGAGAACATGCTGTATTGTACTTTCTGAGTTGTTTCACTTAGGATAATGGTCTCCAGTTCCATCTATGTTGCTGCAAAAGATATGATTTCATTCTTTTTTTATGGCCAAACGGTATTAAATTGTGTGTGTGTGCGTGTATATATATATATATATATATATATATATATATATATATACATATACACATATATGCATAGGTACACAAACACACACCCCACATTTTCTTTATCTAGTCATCCATTGATAGATATTTAGGTTGATTTCATGACTTTGCTATTGTAAATAGTGCTATGAGAGACATGAGTGCAGGTGTCTTTTTGATATCATGATTTCTTTTCCTTTGGGTAGATACCCAGTAGTGGGATTGCTGTGTTGAATGGTAGGTCTATTTTTATTTCCTTGAGAAATCTCCATATTGTTTTCCATAGAGGTCGTAGTAATTTCCATTCCCACCAACAGTATGTAGAAGTTGTCTTTTCTCTGTATTTTCTCCAACATGTTATTTATTTATTTTTTAATAATAGCCATTCTGACTGATATAAGATGATATCCCATTATGGTTTTAATTTGCATTTCTCTGATAATTTGTGAAGTTGGCCATTTTTTCGTATGCTTGTTGGCCGTTTGTATGTCTTTTCTGAAAAATGTCCACTCATTTCCTTTGCCCGTTTTTAATTGTATTTTTGATTTCTGTTGTTATTGAGTTGTTTGAGTTTCTTGTAAATTCCGGATATTGGTCCCCTGTTGGGTCATAGTTTACAAATATTTTCCCCCATTCTGCAGGTTGTTTGTTCACTCTGTTGATTGTTTCTTTTGCTGTGCAGGAGCTTTTGAGTTTAATTAAGTCCCATTTGTCTATTTTTGTTTTTGTTGCTTGTGCTTTTGAGGTCTTGGTTATGAATTCTTTAGACCAATGTCCAGAATAGTTTTCCCTGGATTTCCTTCTAGCATTTTTAGAGTTTCAGATCTTACATTTAAGTCTTCAGTTCATCCTGAGTTGATTTTTGTATATAGTGAGAGATAGGGATCCAGTTTCATTCTTCTGCATATGGCAATCCAATTTTGCCAGTACTATTTATTAAAAAGGGTGTCCTTTTTTTCCCCATGTATATATTTGTCAACTTTGTCAAAGATCAGCTGGCTGTAGATATGTGGGTTTATTTCTGGGTTCTCTTTTTCTATTTCATTGATCTATGTGTCTATTTTCATACTAGTACCATGCTGTTTTGGTTACTATAGCTTTATAATATAATTTGAGGTCAGGTAATGCAATGCCTCCTGCTTTTTTCTTTTTGCTTAGGGTTGCTTTGGCTATTCAAGCTCTTTTTTTTGGTTCTATATGAATTTTAGGATTGCTTTTTCTAGTTCTGTGAAAATGACATTGGTAATTTGATAGGAATTGCATTGAATCTGTACATTGCTTCGGGTAGTGTGGTCATTCTGATATTATTCATTCTTCTCCCTAAGCGTGGGATATTTTCCCATTTGTTTGTGTCATCTACAGTTTCTTTCATCAGTGTTTTGTAGTAAAGATCTTTCGCCTCCTTGGTTAAATATATTCCCAGATATTTTATTTCTTTGTAGCTATTGTAAATGGGATTGCTTTTTTAGTTTGGTTCTCAGCTTGTTGTTGGTTATAAAAATGGTACTGATTTTTGTATATTGATTTTGTATCCTGAAACTTTGCTGTATTTGTTCATCAAATCTAAGAGTTTTTTAATAAAAGTATTTAGGGTTTTGTAGGTATAAGATTATATCATCAGTGAACAGAGATATTGTGTTGGTGCAAAAGTAATTGTGACAAATGGCAAAAATTGCAATTACTTTTGCACCAACCCAATAGTTTGACTTCTTGTTTTCCAATTTGGATGCTGATATAGTTTGGATGTTTGTTCCTTCCAAGTCTCATATTGAAATGTAATCCTCAATGATAGAGGTGGGGCCTGGTGGGAGGTGCTTGTGTCATGGGAGTGGATCCCTTCTGAATGGCTTGGTGCTGTCCTTGAGATAGTGAGTTCTTGTGAAATCTGACTCTTTGAAAGTGTGTGGCACCTCCCCACCATTCTCTGTTCCTGCTCTTGCCATGTGATGTGACTGCTCCCACTTCACTTTCTGCCATGATTGTAAGGTTTCTGAAGACTTCACCAGAAGCAAGTGCTGGAGCCATGCTGATACAGCCTTCAGAGCTCTGAACCAATTATACCTCTTTTCTTTATAAATTACCCAGTTTCAGGCATTTCTTTATAGCAATGCAAGAATGGCCTAACAGAAAACTGGTATCAGGAGTGGGGCATCGCTATAAAGATACCTGAAAATGTGGAAGCAACTTTCAACTGGGTAATGGGTGGAGGTTGGAAGAGTTTAGAGGGCTCAGAAGACAGGAAGATAAGGGAAAGTTTGGAACTTCTCAGAGACTGGTTCAATGGTTGTGACCATAATACTGGTACCCAAGACTGGGTAATTTGTAAAAAAAAGAGGTTTAATTGACTCACCATTCAGCATGGCTGGGGAGGCCTCTGAAACTTACAATCATGGTGGAAGGGGAAGCAAACACGTCCTTCATCACATGGTGGCAGGAAGGAGAATGAGAATTCAGCAAAGGGGGAAGCTCCTTATACAACCATGAGACCTTGTGAGAACTAACTCACTATTATGAGAACAGGATGGGGGAAACTGCCCCCATGATTCAATTATCTCCAGGTTCCTCCCATGACATGTGGGAACTAAAATTCAAGATGAGAGTTGGGTGAGGACATAGCCAAACTGTATCATTCCACCCCTCGCCCCTCCTAAATCTCATGTCCTCACATTTCAAAACAGAATCATGCCCTTCCAATAGTCCCCCAAAGTCTTAACCCATTCCAGAGTTAACTCAAAAGTCCGAGTACAAAGTCTCATCTGAGACAACACGAGTAAGTCCCTTTTGCCTATGAGCCTATAAAATCAAAAGCAAGTTAGTTACTTCCTAGATAGAATGTGGGCACAGGCATTGAGTAAATACACCCATTCCAAGTGGGAGAAGTTGGCCAAAACAAAGGGGTTACAGGCCCCAGGCAATTCTGAAATCCAATAGGGCAGTCATTAAACCTTGAAGTTCCAAAATAATCTCCTTTGACTTCATGTCTCATATTCAGGTCACGGTGATGCAAGAGGTGGGCTCCCACAGCCTTGGGAAGTTCTGCCCCTATGGTTTTGCAGGGTAAAGCCCCCCTCCTGGCTGCTTTCATGGGCTGGCATTGAGTGTGCAAGCTGCTGGTGGATCTGCCATTCTGGGATCTGGAGGACTGTGGCCCTCTTCACACAGCTTCATTAGGGAGTGTCCTGGGGGGACCCTGTGTAGGGTCTCTGGCCCCACATTTCCCTTCTGCACTGCCCTAGCAAAGGTTTTCCCTGAGAACTCCACCCCTGCAGCAAACTTCTACCTGGACATCCAGGCATTTCCATACATCTTCTGAAATCTAGGTGGAGGTTCCCAAAGCTCAATTCTTGACTTCTGTGCACCCCCAGGCCCAACACCATATGTATGCCACCAAGACTTGGGGCTTGCACCCTCTGAAGCAATGGCCTGAGCTCCACATTAGCCCCTTGTAGCCATGGCCAAGACACACGGCACCAAGTCCCTAGACTGCACATAGCATCAAGGCCCTAGGCCTGGCCCACAAAACCATTTTTTTCTTCTAGTCCTCTGAGCCTGTGATGGGAGAGCCTGCAGTGAAGACCTCTTACATGCCCTGGAGACATTTTCCCCATTGCCTTGGTGATTAACATTTGGCTCCTCGTTACTTATGCAGATTTCTGTAGCCAGCTTGAATTTCTCCTCAGAAAGTGGGTTTTTCTTTTTTATTGCATTGTCAAGCTGCAAATTTTCTGAACTTTTATGCTCTGCTTCCCTTTTAAACGTAAGTTCCAATTCCAAACCATATCTTAATGAATACATAAAACTGAATGCTTTTAACAGCACCCGAGTTACCTTTTGAATGCTTTGCTTCTTGGAAATTCCTTCCACCAGATGCCCTAAATCATCTCTCTCAAGTTCAAAGTTCGACAGATCTCTAGGGCAGGGGCAAAATGCTGCCAGTCTATTTGCTAAAACATAGCAAGAGTCACTTTTACTCCAGTTCCCAACAAATTCCTCATCTCTTTCTGAGACCACTTCAGCCTGGACTTCATTGTCCATATCACTATAGCATTTTGATCAAAGCCATTCAACAAGCCTCCAGGCAGTTCCAAACTTTCCCACATCTTCCTGTCTTCTTCTGAACCCTCCACACTGTCCCAACTTCTGCCTGTTGCCCAGTTCCAAACTCGCTTCCACATTCTGGGATATCTTTACAGTAGTGCTCCACTGTCTCAGGTACCAATTTACTGTATTAGTCTGTTCTCATGCTGCTAATAAAGACATATCTGAGACTGGATAATCTATAAAGGAAGGAGGTTTAATTGACTCACAGTTCTGTATGGCTAGGGAAGCCTCAGGAAACTTACAATTATGGCAGAAGGGGAAGAAAACATGTCCTTCTTCACATGGCAGCAGGAAGGAGAATGAGAATCCAGCAAAGGGGGAAGCCCCTATTAAACCCATCAGATCTTGTAAAACTTACTATCATGAGAACAGAATGGGGAAAACCACACCCATGATTTAATTATCTCCACCTGGTCCCTCCAACAATATGTAGGGATTATGGGAACTACACTTCAAAATGAGATTTGGTTGAAGACAGCCAAATCATATCAGTCTCAGATGGAAATAAGGAATTTATTTGGAACTGGAGTAGAGGTCACCCATGTTACACCCTAGGAAAGAACTTGGCTGTATTATGTTCATGTCATAGGGATCTGTGGAAGTTTGAAGTTAAGAGTGATAACTTAGGGTATGAAGTGAATGACATTTCTAAGCAGCAATTGTTTAAGATATGGCCTGGCTGCTTTTAACAGCCTATGATCAGATGTGGGAGCAAAATTACTTAAAGTTGGAACTTATATTTAAAAGGGAAACAGAGTGTAAAATTTGAAAATTTTGCAGCCTGGCCATATGGCAGAGAAAGAATCCAAGCAGGTTGTGGAGCAAACACTTGCTAGAGAGATCAGCATAAATAAAAGGGAGTCAAGTGCTAATATCCAAAACAATGGGGAAAAAAGACCTTGAAGGCATTTCAGAAATCTCTGAGACAGCCTCTCCTATCACAGGTTCAGAGGCCTAGGAAGAAAGAATGGTTTTGTGGGCCAGTCCCAGAGTACTGCTGCCCTGTGCAGCTTTGTGACAGTGCTCCCTGCTTCCTGGGTGCTCCAGCTCCAGCCTTGGCTCAAAGGACGCCAAATACTGCTCATGCTGTTGCTCTGGAGAGTGCAAGCTGCCATAAGCCTTGGTGGCCTCCATGTTTTGTTAAGTCTGTGGGCATATGGATTGCAAGAGTGAAGGAGAGTTGGCAGCTTCCCCCTAGATTTCAGGGGATATATGAGAAAGTCTGGGTGCCTAGGCAGAAGCCTGCTGCAGAGGGGGAGCCCTCATGGAGAACCTCTACTAGGGTAGTGAGGAGGGTAAATGTAGGGTTGGAACCCCTACACAGAGTCCCTACCAGGGCACTGCCCACCAGATACCAAAATGATAGATCCATCAGCAGCTTGCACCCTGCTTCTGGAAAAGCCAGAGACACTCAACTGCAACCTGTGGGAGCAGCTGTGAGGGCTGTACCTTGCAAAGCCACAGGGGCAGAGCTGCCCAAGACCTTGGGAGCCAACCTTTTGCATCAGTATGGGCTGGATATGGGACATGGAGTCAAAGGAGATTATTTTGGAGCTTTAAGAGTTGATGACTCCTCTGCTGAGTTTCAGACTTGTGTGGGAACTATTACCCCTTTCTTTTGGGCAATTTCTCCCTTTTGGAATGGTAATGTTTACCCAATGCCTGTACTACCATTGTATCTTGGGATTAAATAACCCGCTTTGATTTTACTGGGTCATAGGTGGAAGGAGATGAGTCTCAGTTGAGATTTCGAACTTTGGGTTTGATGCTTGAATGAGTTAAGAGTTTTGGGCGCTATTGGGAGCAGATGATTATATTTTGCAATGTGAGAAGGATATTAGATTTGAGGGGCCGGGGTGAGAAGATACAGCTTTGATATTTGTCCCAATCACATCTCATATTGAAATTTAATTGCCAATGTTGTAGGTGGGGCCTGGTGGGATGTGTTTGGGTCATGAGTGCAGATCTTTCATAAATAACTTGGTGCTTTCCTTGAGACAGTGAGTTCTCATGAAATCTGGTTGTTTAAAGAGTGTGACACTTCTCCTTCTTTCTTGCTCTCACTCTCACCAATGACATATCTGCTTCTGCTTTACATTCTGCCATGATTGTAAAGGTTCTGAGGCTTTCACCAGAAGCAGATGCTGGAGCCATGCTGGGACACTCTGCAGAACTCTGAGCCAAGTAAACCTCTTTTGTTATAAATTACCTAGTCTCAGGTATTTCTTTATAGCAACGTAAGAACAGCCTAACACAGATGCCTTTTATTTCGTTCTTTTGCCTGGTTGCTCTGGCTGTGACATCTAATACTATGTTAAATAAAAGTGGTGGAAGTTGGCATCCTTGTCTTACTTAAGTTCTTAGGTGAATTGCTTTCAACTTTTCCCCATTCAGTATGAAGTTGGCTGTGGTTTGGCATGAAGGGGTGGGTTGCCCCTCCACACCTGTGGGTGTTTCTCATTAGGTGGAACAGGAGACTTGGAAAATAAAAAGACACAGAAAAAGTATAGAGAAAGAAATAAGGAGACCCAGGGGACCAGCGTTCAGCATACGGAGGATCCCGCCAGCCTCTGAGTTCCCTTAGTATTTATTGATCATTCTTGGGTGTTTCTCAGAGAGGGGGATTTGTCAAGGGTCATAGGATAATAGTGGAGAGAAGGTCAGCAGATAAACACGTGAACAAAGGTCTCTGCATCATAGACAAGGTAAAGAATTAAGTGCTGTGCTTTAGATATGCATACACATAAACATCTCAATGCCTTACAGAGCAGTATTGCTGCTGCATGTCCCACCTCCATCCCTAAGGCAGTTTTCCCCTATCTCAGTAGATGGAACATACAATCGGGTTTTATACGGAGAGATTCCATTGCCCAGGGATGGGCAGGAGACAGATGCCTTCCTCTTGTCTCAACTGCAAAGAGGCATTCCTTCCTCTTATACTAATCCTCCTCAGCACAGACCCTTTACGGGTGTCGGGCTGGGGGACGGTCAGGTCTTTCCCTTCCCACGAGGCCATATTTCAGACTATCACATGGGGAGAAACCTTGGACAATACCTGGCTTTCCTAGGCAGCGGTCCCTGCGGCCTTCCACAGTGTTTGTGTCCCTGGGTACTTGAGATTAGGGAGTGGTGATGACTCTTAACGAGCATGCTGCCTTCAAGCATCTGTTTAACAAAGCACATCTTGCACCGCCCTTAATCCATTTAACCCTGAGTGGACACAGCACATGTTTCAGAGAGCACGGGGTTGGGGGTAAGGTTATAGATTAACAGCATCCCAAGGCAGAAGAATTTTTCTTAGTACAGAACAAAATGGAGTCTCCTATGTCTACTTCTTTCTACACAGACACAGTAACAATCTGATCTCTCTTTCTTTTCCCACATTGGCAAAAATGTCCTTTATTATTTTGAGGTATGTTTCTTCTGTCTAGTGTGTTGAGGGTTTTTATCATGAAGGGAGGCTGAATTTTATCAAATTCTTTTCCACATTTGTTGAGATGATCATAGGGTTTTTTTTTTAATTGTGTCTATGTGATGAATCACATTTATTGATTTACATATGTTGAACCATCCTTGCGTCTCTGCAATAGAACCCAGTTGATCATAATGTATCATCTTTTTGATGTACTGTTGGATTTGGTTTGCTAGTATTTTGCTGAGGATTTTTGCATCTATGTTCATCAGAGATATTGGTCTGTAGTTATCTTTTTTAGTTGTGTCCTTACCTGGCTTTAGTATCAAGAGGATACTGACTCCATAGAATGAATTAGGGAAGATTTTCTCCTTGATATTTTGGAGCAGTTTCAGTAGGAGTGGTACCAGTCATTCTTTTTGCATTAGATAGAATTCAGCTGTGAGTTCATCTAGTTCTGGGATTTTTAGTTGTTCTTGGGAAGCTTTTTATTACTGATTCAATTTTACTACTTTTTCAAACTGTTATGTTCAGGATTTCTATTTCTTTCTGGTTTAGTCTTTTGATATAATTGTATACTTTCTCCAGAGAGTTTGTTTATGGTTTTTATTGGATTTATTCCTGGCCACTTTATAGTTTTTGCTGCTATCGTAAGTAGTATCATTTTTAAGAATTAAATTTTCTAACTGTGCTTCAGAATAGAAATACAATTAGTATTTTATTTAGTTTTTGCAGCTATAGCCTTTTTAGAACTCTTTCATTCTAATAATTTGATGATTCCTTTGGGTTTTCTGTATATAAATAATGACCACTTCGGGTCTTCTGCAATCCCTTTAGCTTTTGTTTAGTTTTTTCCCCCTGTACTAGTTAGGACCTCTAGTATGCTGAATAGAAATGGGGATAGCAAGCGTCTTTGTCTTATTTCTGTACTTAAGGAAAATACTTTCAACATTTTCTTGTCAAATAAGATGTTTGTTATGTGGCTTTATATACAATTGCTCTTAGACACTAAGTTTGTTATGCGCTTTTAGCAAAAATTTTAAATTTTACCTAATTTATCTTTTTCTATCTAATGCTTTTTCTGTATTTATTGACATGGCAAATGATTGTTTTCTGTTCCTTAACCTGTCAATGCAGTGAATAAGAGTATTCAACTTTCAATCAATGAATCAAATTTGTGTTATTGGTACAAACCTTACTTGGTCAAGATATACGTATTCTTTTTCTTTCTGAGACAGGATCTCTGTTGCAGGCTGGAATGCAGTGGCACAATTTTGGCTCACTGCAACCTCCACCTTGCAGGTTCAAGTGATTTTCTTGCCTCGGCCTCCCAAGTAGCTGGGATAACAGGCATGCACCACCATGCCTGGCTAATTTATTTATTTATTTATTATTATACTTTAAGTTTTAGGGTACATGTGCACGATGTGCAGGTTAGTTACATATGTATACATGTGCCATGCCGGTGCGCTGCACCCACCAACCCGTCAACTAGCATTAGGTATATCTCCCAATGCTGTCCCTCCCCCCCACACCCCACAACAGTCCCCAGAGTGTGATGTTCCCCTTCCTGTGTCCATGTGTTCCCATTGTTCAATTCTCACCTATGAGTGAGAATATGCGGTGTTTGGTTTTTTGTTCTTGTGATAGTTTACTGAGAATGATGATTCCCAATTTCATCCATGTCCCTACAAAGGACATGAACTCATCATTTTTTATGGCTGCATAGTACTCCATGGTGTATATGTGCCACATTTTCTTAATCCAGTCTATCATTGTTGGACATTTGGGTTGGTTCCAAGTCTTTGCTATTGTGAATAGTGCCGCAATAAACATACGTGCGCATGTGTCTTTATAAGAGCATGATTTATAGTCCTTTGGGTATATACCCAGTAATGGGATGGCTGGGTCAAACGGTATTTCTAGTCCTAGATCCCTGAGGAATCGCCACACTGACTTCCACAATGGTTAAACTAGTTTACAGTCCCACCAACAGTGTAAAAGTGTTCCTATTTCTCCACATCCTCTCCAGCACCTGTTGTTTCCTGACTTTTTAATGATTGCCATTCTAACTGGTGTGAGATGATATCTCATTGTGGTTTTGATTTGCATTTCTCTGATGGCCAGTGATGATGAGCATTTTTTCATGTGTTTTTTGGCTGCATAAATGTCTTCTTTTGAGAAGTGTCTGCATGTCCTTCACCCACTTGTTGATGGGGTTGTTTGTTTTTTTCTTGTAAATTTGTTTGAGTTCATTGTAGATTCTGGATATTAGCCCTTTGTCAGATGAGTAGGTTGCGAAGATTTTCTCCCATTTTGTGGGTTGCCTGTTCACTCTGATGGTAGTTTCTTTTGCTGTGCAGAAGCTCTTTAGTTTAATGAGATCCCATTTGTCAATTTTGGCTTTTGTTGCCATGGCTTTTGGTGTTTTAGACATGAAGTCCTTGCCCATGCCTATGTCCTGAATGGTAATGTGTAGGTTTTCTTCTAGGGTTTTTATGGTTTTAGGTCTAACCTTTAAGTCTTTAATCCATCTTGAATTGATTTTTGTATAAGGTGTAAGGAAGGGATCCAGTTTCAGCTTTCTACATATGGCTAGCCAGTTTTCCCAGCACCATTTATTAAATAGGGAATCCTTTCCCCATTGCTTGTTTTTCACAGGTTTGTCAAAGATCAGATAGTTGTAGATATACAGCATTATTTCTGAGGGCTCTGTTCTGTTCCATTGATGTATATCTCTGTTTTGGTACCAGTACCATGCTGTTTTGGTTACTGCAGCCTTGTAGTATAGTTTGAAGTCAGGTAGCATGATGCCTCCAGCTTTGTTCTTTTGGCTTAGGATTGACTTGGCAATGCGGGCTCTTTTTTGGTTCCATGTGAACTTTAAAGTAGTTTTTTCCAATTCTGTGAAGAAAGTCATTGGTATCTTGATGGGGATGTCATTGAATCTATAAATTACCTTGGGTAGTATGGCCATTTTCATGATATTGATTCTTCCTACCCATGAGCATGGAATGTTCTTCCATTTGTTTGTATCCTCTTTGGTTTCATTGAGCAGTGGTTAGTTGTTCTCCTTGAAGAGGTCCTTCACGTCCCTTGTAAGGTGGATTCCTAGGTATTTTATTCTCTTTGAAGCAATTGTGAATGGTAGTTCACTCATGATTTGGCTCTCTGTTTGTCTGTTATTGGTGTATAAGAATGCTTGTGATTTTTTCACATTCATTTTGTATCCTGAGACTTTGCTGAAGTTGCTTATCAGCTTAAGGAGATTTTGGGCTGAGACAATGGGGATTTCTAGATATACAGTCGTGTCATCTGCAAACAGGGACAATTTGACTTCCTCTTTTCCTAATTGAATCCCCTTTATTTCCTTCTCCTGCCTGATTTCCCTGGCCAGAACTTCCACCACTATGTTGAATAGGAGTGGTGAGAGAGGGCATCCCTGTCTTGTGCCAGTTTTCAAAGGGAATGCTTCCAGTTTTTGTCCATTCAGTATGATATTGGCTGTGGGTTTGTCATAGATAGCTCTTATTATTTTGAGATACGTCCCATCAATACCTAATTTATTGAGAGTTTTTAGCATGAAGGGTTGTTGAATTTTGTCGAAGGCCTTTTCTGCATCTATTGAGATAATCATGTGGTTTTTGTCTTTGGTTCTGTTTGTATGCTGGATTACATTTATTGATTTGCATATATTGAACCAGCCTTGCATCCCAGGGATGAAGCCCACTTGATCATGGTGGATAAGCTTTTTGATATGCTCCTGGATTTAGTTTGCCAGTATTTTATTGAGGATGTTTGCATCAATGTTCATCAAGGATATTGGTCTAAAATTCTCTTTTTTTGTTGTGTCTCTGCCCGGCTTTGGTATCAGGATGATGCTGGCCTCATAAAATCAGTTAGGGAGGATTCCCTCTTTTTCTATTGATTGGAATAGCTTCAGAAGGAATTGTACCAGTTCCTCCTTGTACCTCTGGTAGAATTCGGCTGTGAATCTGTCTGGTCCTGGACTGTTTTTAGTTGGTAAGCTATTGA
The DNA here is from genome assembly GCF_029281585.2 of Gorilla gorilla gorilla. Taxonomy (NCBI): domain Eukaryota; kingdom Metazoa; phylum Chordata; class Mammalia; order Primates; family Hominidae; genus Gorilla; species Gorilla gorilla. The sequence continues at coordinate 36,539,608 of NC_073239.2, forward strand.
TTATTGCCACAATTTTAGCTCCTTTTTTTGGTCTATTCAGAGATTCGACTTCTTCCTGGTTTAGTCTTGGGAGAGTGTATGTGTCGAGGAATTTATCCATTTCTTCTAGATTTTCTAGTTTATTTGCGTAGAGGTGTTTGTAGTAATCTCTGATGGTAGTTTGTATTTCTGTGGGATCGGTGGTGATATCCCCTTTATCATTTTTTGTTGCATCTATTTGATTCTTCTAGAGATGGGGTTTCATGCCATATTGCCCCAGGCTGGTCTTGAACTCTAGACCTCAAGTGATTCACCTGCCTCAGCTGCCCAAAGTGCTGGAATTACAGGCGTCAGCCACTGCAACCAGCCTAGGTTATATATATTCTTATACACTGCTGTATTCATTTAACTAGGTTTATGTGTGTGTGGGTGACAAGTGATTTTAGTTTAGTTTTTATTGCTTAGTGCATTCTAGTTTGGTTTTGGTATCAAATGTTAGCTCACCTCATACAATGAGTAAAGAGTGTTTCCTCTGTGTGATTATTTGAAGAGTTTATATGAAATTGTCTTGTCTTTTTTTTTTTGGTAGAATTTACCTGTAAAGTCATCAGTACTGCACATTTTTTTAATAGAAACATTAACTACTGATTTAAATTCTTTGATGTTTATTGGTTTGAATCATTCAATTTTTGTCTTGAGTCAGTTTTAATATTTTGTATTTTTATAGTAATTTATCCATTTCATTTACGTTTTCAAATTTTCTCCTCTAAACTATTAGTAATACATGACCATAACATCCTCTCATTTTTCTTTTTGTGGGAGCCTGTCTCTCCATCAAGCCAAGAATCTCCTTTAATGATATCTAAGACAGGTTGTTCCTCCTCGTCTGTCAGTGACCTGTCAGCCTGTTGAGTACTGGGGAAGCACAGTGCCTGGTACTGGCAAGTTTACTGCCTTCATTCTTTCTAATCTTGATCTTTTATGCTGAAGTGTTAGTTTATCTATTCTTAGAAGACATTTGGACAAGAATGCTATTTTTAATTTCAAATGAAAATTGTGTTGTTAGAATTAGTCTCTGTATAAGTCAGAGTCACATTTTATATTTTCCTAGGACTTGGCTGGTTTTCTCAGCACACTCTCAGCTCCTGGCAGGTTTGCATAGAGCAGGCAACAATGGGAAAGTTCTCACAGAAAATTTTGCATCTATATGTGGATAGGGAGGTGATGGAATGGGGCATATGTGGGAAGATACAGGAAAAAGAAAACTGTTCTTACTCCTTACCCCCCATAGGAGATGGTGCTGTACAGCGGGAAAGAGAATTGGATTATAGTTTTCTGCTCCCTAATTGTAACTTTCTTTTTCGTTTATTTCAGGAAGTTATATATACAATGATGTAAAATTGAAAAGTTATTAAAAACTATACAGAGAAAAAACTTCCTTTTCACCCCTGACCTCTACTTCCCTTACTGGAGTAACGACTCCATTTTATTGTTTTCTTCCGGAGATATTCTATCTATATAAGCATAGTGGTATATTGCTTAAAAATACACAAATAACACTGCCTGTGTGATTTTAGGAAAATCTCTTGAACTTCATTATTAACTTCTTTAAATTCCTAGATGAAAATACTTACACAAACCTGGAAAAACTCAGTGATTTTGTAGAAATCAATCAAGTAGTGTTTGTCAACATGTTTGGAAAATCATCAGTTATTTTATAAGTGTGAGATGGAGGGAGGGTAGTCATGAAAGTTTTACTTTTCTACACAAAAGACAATGAGTCACATGGGATCTGACTTGACAAGAGTGATTCTGAATTGGCAGCCTGGCTGTGTGTCAGCAGCCCCCTGACTAATCCCTCTCGTAGTGTGTTGGGGTTTTCTTCATGGCTAATGAAGAGATCTATTCGCTTGAGATAGGAAGTGGAAGCTTGCCAGAGTGTGAGACACCTCACCTTCGTCCCTCACTCCTTCCCTTTGCCGTTCCTCACGTTTAGGGAGTTAGTATTGGAACTTTGGCTGATGCAACAGTTTGAGTCACTGTCCCTCTGTGCTGTGGGATCCACTCACTTTTAATGGGGAGTTGATGGAATCACTCCTCCCTCCCCCGCCCTGACTTCCTCCTCTAATTTGCTCTCAGGGGACTCCAACTCCTGCTAATCAACCATGGCAGAGCTGCTGCAGAGAGCCCGAAACTGGCACTCAGGGACCTAGGTTCTGTTGTGACTCTGCTCCTTCAACTTTCTTTTCTAATCTGTTAAAACAACTTTGCCTTTGGATTAGGCCTGGGAGAATGGCGTTCCTTTGGGCATTGCCTTTGCAGAGACAGTTTTAATAATGCCAGCATCTTCTAGACTTTGCCAACTATTGTGTTCAGCTTGAATCTTTTTGTTCATGCTGGCAGAGAGGGGAAAAGATTAGGTATCTGTTTCATGTGTCCACAGCGGGGGAGGCAAATGATAGGAGAAAAGAGAAGATGAAAAAGCATATCATTTGAGGAATGTGAGCCTCAACATATTGGTCCACATACTGCTTCTCTATTAGCAAAAGGCCTTGTGGAAAACTTCCCTTGTCTGCTTCTGTTTGTCACTGCCCAGAGGAAAGTAAACCTAGTTGTGCAGCTTTGGCCAATATTATTATTGGGTTACATTTAAAAAAGTTATTTTAAAAATAGGCTTTGTCTTTTAAAGCAGTTTCAGGTTCAAAGCAATATTGAATAGAAAGTACAGAGGGTTTCTATATACCTCTTCACCCACCTTATGCCCAACCTTCCCCATTATCAATGTCCCATCCCAGAGTGGTACAATTCCTATAATTCATGAGCCTACATTGACACATCATTATCACTTCAAGTCCATGGTTTATATTGGAGTTCACTCTTGGTGTTGTACATTTTATGGGTTTTGACAAATGTATACTGACATGTATTTATTAAACTATCATACAGAATAGTTTCACTGCTGTACAATCCTGTGTGTTCTACCTGTGTGTCCTTATCTCCCCTCCTCCCTCACCCCTGGAAACCACTATCTTTTTTCATTTTTTAATTAAAAAAAATTTTTTTCTTATGCCTCCCAGGGCTTCCTTGCTAGAAACCACTATCTTTTTACTGTTTCTATACTTTTGCCTTTTTCAGAATGTCATAAAATTGGAATCAGAGTATGTGCCTTTTCAGGTTGACTCCTTACTCCATGGGTTACCTTTCAAAATGGACATTTAAAAATAATTTTAGCATGATACTAAAGCTACAATAGAGGGTAAGTGTATCTATGGCATACCCAAGCATATTTGTGTAACCTCTTTTTTGGGGGTTGGGGGAACAGGGTCTCGCTCTGTTATTCAGGTTAGAGTTCAGTGGAATGATCATAGCTCACTGCACCCATAAACTCCTGGTCTTAAGCAATCCTCCTACCTCAGTCTCCCACATAGCTGGGACATTATCCACCAAGCCTGGCTAATTTAAAAAAAATTCTTAGTAGAGGCCGGGTGCAGTGGCTCACACCTGTAATCCCAGCACTTTGGGAGGCAGAGGCAGGCGGATCATGAGGTCAGGAGATCGCGACCATCCTGGCTAACACGGTGAAACCCCGTCTCTACTAAAATACAAAAAAAAAATTAACCGGGCTTGGTGGTGGGCACCTGTAGTCCCAGCTAGTGGGGAGGCTGAGGCAGGAGAATGGCGTGAACCCGGGAGGCGGAGCTTGCAGTGAGCCGAGATCGTGCCACTGCACTCCAGCCTGGGTGGCAGAACGAGACTCCATCTCAAAAAAAAAAAAAAAATTCTTAGTAGAGATGAAGTCTTACTATGTTAACCAGGCTGGCCTCAAACTCTTGGATTCAAGTGATCCTCCTGCCTCAATCTCCCAAAGTGCTGTGATTATAAGTCTGAGCCACTGTGCCTGGCCTGTAACCTTTGCTTTGACAAATGGATAGTATTAAAGGAAATTTTCTTCATACCCAGTTTAGTCTGTTCTTGGACAAGCAATGCAGTAGGTTTGATTTTGAGTGCTTTATTACCAACACTTTCTGGCCAGGCCACAGTTAAGGTCCGGTTGGAAAACACTTGTTGAGGGTTGAATTGTAACCTTTTTACTGGATGATAGGGTAGTTTTTAGCCCATAGATAAACTTGCTTAAAAAACCAAGAAAGACACTGAAATCTAAGTCTATACATAGTTTCATCAGTGTTTATTGGGAACTGTCTTCTGGATAAAGCAATCGTATGTATACACTTTTATTATGTAATGTATAAGTGACTTGTAAATTATAAAGATCTCCTACGATACTGTGGTGTCTTCTAGATAGAAAATACATCTTTCTAAAATGTGTGCCTAATTCTAGTGTAGTGTCAATTTATAGTACACAATAAATATTTAATGAATAAACATTATTCTGTTGTTGATTACAATTCTCTGAACGCATATTTTTCTATACCTGCTTACTTTAGATTTATAAGATTAGATTCTCACATTTTTTCATGCATTTACATATTTATATTGATAGGATAAACAAACAAACAGAAAAAGCTTCATGGTCCTGTTTATCTTTGCTCAGGGCAGGATGGCTGTAGAGGAGGTTACACCAGAATCTCAGCAGATAAATATAGAAATAGATCCAGGGTGATGGGATTTTAAAGCATGGTCCCACTGAATGGGAGAGTACATAGTTGGCCAGTGTGGATAAGGAAAAAGCAATGCTTCCCAGGATATATGGAATCCCAGTGAGGGGATAAGCCCCCTATCCTTTTCATTTTCTCCAGTTTTGCTTCTCTTTGTACTCCTTTTCTGGTGTGGTCATTTTCTGTTTGCCCTGCCAGATGGTTGAACTATTGGGAGAGAGATCTATATCCTTCCTTTTATTTATTTGCCTGTTGCTGTAGCACAGGCAAGCAAAGAGGAGAACTTTACTTCCTAAAGTCATAAGTGTTTATGGAACACCTTCTCTAGTATTGGATATAGCCGTACAAGGATTTGAAGATGAATAAGGTCATACAGCTGGTAAGTGGTAAGCCTAGGCTTAAGTCTGGGTCTCTTGCCACCAAGTCAGTACTTTTATGCCAGGCTGTTTTGTGGGGTTATTATGTCAAGGTAGGAAAGTGAAAATAATTGCTTTCTTATTTAAACCCATGAAAATATAATGCAAGAAAGATTAAATTCTATTTAGATTAGTGAATACAGTGCCTAATTCTTCTTGAGTGTTTAGATTTAATTTTTCAATGCAATTTTTTCATGTATTTGATGTTTATACTTTCCTGTTTTATAGAAAAATATATAATTGAGGATAAAACTGTGTTAATCTAGCCTTTTAGTAAACCACTTCTTTGGATTTCTAGTTATACTGTTAGAACATAACCAGTGCGGTAGTTTTCTTAATTTTATCTTTCAAGACCCTAGGAAAAAGTAAGCAGCCAAAGTCAAACCTCAAAATGATGGCAAATTTTATTCCAAAAAAATATGAGAAGATCTTATTAAACCAAGGGGTACATTGAGTTGGTGGTTGTAGTAAATACTATTATGAAAAATAGAAGGCTGGACATGGTGGCTCACACCTGTAATCCCAGCACTTTGGGAGGCTGAGGTGGGAGGATCGCTTGAGCTCAGGAGTTTAAGACTAGCCTGGGCAACATAAGGAGACCCCGTCTCTATGAAAAAATACAAAAAAAAATTAGCTGGGCATTGTGGTGTGTGCCTGAAATCCCGGTTACTTGGGAAGCTAAAGTGGAAGGATTGCATGAGCCTAAGAGTTGGAGGCTGTAGTGAGCAATGATCACACCACTGCACTCCAGCCTGGGTGACAGACAGAAACCCTGTCTCAAAAAAAAAAAAAAAAAAAAAAAGATGCTTGCCTAGGGATGGCATCTTTAGAGAACTGAGGAGAGCACAGAATCAGAATAATACAGACAAGTTGTATTGGATAGGATCAACCTCTCAAGAGTGTTCATAAAGTTTTCTTTTATTTATTTATTTTTTAAGACAGAATCTCACTCTGTCACCCAGACTGGAGTGCAGTGGCACAATCTTGGCTCCCTGCAACCTCCACCTCCTGGATTCAAGTTATTCTCCCACCTCAGCCTCCGAAATAGCTGGGATTACAGGTGTGCACCACCATGCCTGGCTAATTTTTGCATTTTTAGTGGAGATGTGGTCTCACCATGTTGGCCAAGCTGGTCTTGAACTCCTGACCTCAAATGATCCACCCACCTTGACCTCCCAAAGTACTGGGATTACAGGCATGAGCCACTGTGCCCAGCCGAGTTCATAAAGTTTTAAAGCTCTAAATATATTCATCTTTAAGAACAATTCTTGGAGGAGAAACTGAATTAGAGTAACTTAATTTCACCAGGATATTATAGAGATTCATCAACTGAACAGACGTGCTGTTCTTTAAGGCAGTGCTTAGAAAATGGTACATTAAGAAAATGATGTTTGACATAGTGGAGTAAACTAGAAAGGATTTGGAGGCATCTGTATAGATTTTGTTGAAAAATGTCTTATTTTTATATTAGAAGAAAAATATAACAATATGATTAAATTCATAACAAAAATTCAAATGTATTAAATTTTAAATTTCTATAAAATTTGTAAATAAAATATTTTCCTTTTTTTCTTTTTTTTTCTTTTCGCTGACCACATCTACTTGGACCAAATTTTCAATAAAAACTTTCAGCTTGTTTATATGTATGTAAGTTTATTTATTTATTTAGATGGAGTTTTGCTCTGTGGCCCAGGCTGGAGTGCAGTGATAACGATCTCGGCTCACTGCAACCTCTGCCTCCCAGGTTCAAGCGATGCTCCTGCCTCAGCCTCCCGAGTACGTGGGACTATAGGTGCATACCACCATGCCTGGCTAATTTTTGTATTTTTAGTGGAGACGGGGTTTCACTATGTTGCCAGGCTGCTCTTGAACTCATGACCTCCAGTGATTCACCCCCTCGCCCTCCAAAAGTGCTGGGATTACAGGCATGAGCCACTGTGCCTGGGCATAAATTTTAAATATGTAACTTTTAATACTAGTTTTTTTGCTTGGTTTGGTTCATACAATTCCTGATAGAAACTTCAAGTAATGATCTTTCAACTTCTAGATAATCACCAGTGATGAGAAGTTTTCTTTGCATTGTACATGGTAGCAAGTGGTAGAAGGTATATATTGCCTTTTCTATATTTTTATATTTTACTATAATAATAGTTGGACATCTTTCTATTAATGAGAGCTTGGATAAATCAGTTTTTATGGATTGTGCTTAGGGTGTGATTATGCCTTAAGTCTCATAGCTCTTCTTTTCCTGTCATTGACAAATGTAATGTTAAAGGGTCTTGTGAGGAAACTTTTAACAGTACATTAATAGTGAATCAAACTTTCTTATATCAAGTATAAAAAAATGGCGAAGATTTCCCTCAAGCATATACCAGTATTGCTCTACTAGTCTTAATAAATCTTCAGGATTCAAATAATAAACCTGACTAAACATTACTAGTGAACCACTGTTTTTTGTTTGTTAGTTTTTTTGAAACAGAGTCTCTCGGTCTGTCGCCCAGGTTGGAGTGCAGTGGCATGGTCTCTACTCACTGTGACCTCTGGCTCCTGGGCTCAAGCCACTTTTGTGCCTCTTGAGTAGCTGGGACTGCAGATGTGTGCGACCACGCCCAGCTAATTTTTTTTTGTTTTTGTTTTTTTTTGTAGAGGTGGGGTTTTGCCTTCTGGCCAGGCTGGTTTTGAACTCTTGAGCTCAAGTGATCCGTACACCTTGGCCTCCCAAAGTGTTCGGATTACAGGTGTGAACCACCACACCCGGCCTAGTAAACCACTTTAAGCTTACTTTTTAAAAGCTGTCTTTCGTTTTGAATCTATATACATTTTCAGTACATTAATATAATTAATGTAGGCCTTGGTATTTTTGAATGAGATCATTCAGGTGATCAGAAATATCAGGTAAGCCATTTTTTTTTAAAAATAGACTTTTATTTTGGAATAATTTTATATTTACAGAAAAATTTCAAAGATAATATGGAGAATCTCCACATATTCCTTACCAGTTTCCCCCACTGTTAACAACTTCTATTTCCATCTCCATGGTACATTAAGAAGCTAACTACTTAACTAACATGTTGTTAGTAACTAAATTCCAGATTTTATTTGGATTTCACCAATTTCCCATTAATGCCGTTTCTTTCTTTCAGGATCTGATCCAGTGTACAAAATTTCATTTAGATGTCATGTCTCTCCATCCGAGTCTGTGAAAGTTTCCATCTTTTCTTGTTTTTTTTATGACCTTGACAGTCCAGAGGGGTATTGTGTAGAATGATCCCCATTCAGGGTTTGATGTTTTTCTGCATGATTAGACTGTAGTAATGGATTTTGGGGAAACAGACCATGCAGATGAAGTGCCTTTCTCAATACATCTGTATTAGTCAATTTTCGCACTGCTATAAAGAAATACCTGAGACTGCATAATTTATAAATAAAAGAGGTTTAATTGGCTCATGGTCTTGCAGGCTTCACAGGAAGCACAATGGCTTCTGGGAAGGCTTCAGGAAACTTTGGCGGAAAGCAAAGGAGAAGCAGGCATGTTTTAGATGGTTGGAGCAGAAGGAAGAGAGAGAGAGAGGGCGGAGGTGCTATACACTTTTCAACAACCAGATCTCATAAAAAACTCTTATCATGAGAACAGCACCAAAGGGGGAATTCTGCCTTCATGATCTTATCAACTCCCACCAGGCCCCACCTCCAACACTGGGGATTACAATGCGACATGAGATTTGGGTGGGGACACAAATCCAAACCATATCAGCATCATATCAGAGGTAAACAATATCACACGACATCACTGGTGATGTTAGTCTTCATCACTTGGTCAATGTAGTGTTTGCCATGTTTCTCCACTGTAAAGTTACTATTTTCCCTTTTCCCTAATATTCTTAGGAAGTAAGTAACTAAGTCTAGGCCACCTTTGGGGAAAGGGGATTAAGCTCCACCTCCTGGGGGAGTATATACATACATTATTTGGAAGTCATCTGTAAGGAAAATTTGTCTCCCCTTTTCTGTTTATTTATTCAGTCATTTATTAACACCAGTGTGTACTTACATATATTTATTTCATACTTTGGGTTATAATCCAATACTACCCTATTATTTTCTTGCTCAAATTGTGCCAGCTGATCTTGAGAGCTCTTTTAGATTGGCTCTTGTATCACCTTCATGTGTTTCTATCCTTTTGAGTTTTGAGTACTTTTTGGTACTACAAAATTCGCTGGGTTCATTCTGTATTTTCCTTGTCCCAGCCCTAGAAACAGTCATTTCTTGAAGGAGCCCTACTACCTTTTATTGAAGAATGGTATTTTAAAACCAAGATCTGGGTGCTGAGTGTGCTTATTGCTTCTAGGCACTTTTGGCAGACAAAACTACATAATATATGTCTTTATACATATATTATGCATGTATATACATGTGTCCATACTTATTTCTATATCTGTATATATATTACACTAAATATGAATTTATAAGGGTGTCTCTGACTCTAACCAGTAGTACAGAGTTTATTCTTGCTTTGTTTTCTTGCTTTACTGTAATGTCTCTCTTTGATGGGCTGGTAGGCTGCTGAAAGATGGCCATCCCAAGATGTCTATATTATAATTTCTGTAACTTTTAGATGTGTTACTTCACATGGCAAAAGAGAGTTCACATATATTATTAGGCTAAAGATCTTATAATGTGGGAGTTTATCCTGAATTATCTGGGTGGGTCAATGTGATTATAGGAGTCCTTATTAGAGGGAGGCAGGAGGGTTGAAGACAAAGAAGGCAATGTGATAACTAAAGGGGGGAGGGAGGGAGGGATGGAAGGAGGGAGAGAGAGAAAGAGAGAGAGATATGAAGAGAGATACTAAGATTAGAAGATCCTATGCTGCTAGATTTGAAGATGGAGGAACAGGCCATTAGCTAAAGAATGTAGGTGGGCTCTAGAAGCTGGCAAAGTCAAAGAAAACAGATTCTCCAGAGCCTCAAGAGGCAACCTGGACGTCTTTACTTTAGTGAGGCTGATTCTGGACTTCTGACTTCCAGAACTACAGGATAATAAATAAGTGTTTGTTGTTTTAAGCCACAAAATTGGTGGTAATTTGTTGCAGCATGTATTAGTCCATTCTCACACTGCTATAAGGAACTACCTGGCCAGGCGCGGTAGCCCACGCCTGTAATCCCAGCACTTTGGGAGGCCGAGGTGGGCGGATCATGAGGTCAGGAGATTGAGACCATTCTGTCTAACATGGTGAAACCCTGTCTCTACTAAAAATACAAAAAATTAGCTGGGCGTGGTGGCAGGCACCTGTAGTCCCAGCTACTCAGGAGGCCGAGGCAGGAGAATAGTGTGAACCTGGGAGGCAGAACTTTCAGTGAGCCGAGATCGCGCCACTGCACTCCAGCCTGGGTGACAGAGCAAGACTCCATCTAAAAACAAACAAACAAACAAACAAACAAAAAACTACCCGAGACTGGGTAACTTTTAAAGAAAAGAGGTTTAACTGACTCACAGTTCCACAGACTGTATAGGAGGCATGGCTGGAAAGGTGTTAGGAAACTTACAATCATGATGAAAGAGTGAAGGGTAAGCAAGCACATCTTCACATGGCAGAAGAGAGAGAGAGCAAAGGGGGAAGTGCTACACACTTTCAAACAATCAGATCTAGTGAGAACCCACTATTATGAGAAGAGTAAGGGGGGAATATCCCCCCCACGATCCAATCACTTCCTACCAGGTCCCTCCCCCAACACTGGGAATTACAATTCGACATGAGATTTGGGTGGGACACAGAGCCAAATGATATCACAGCAGCAATGAGAAACTGAGGAACCTGGATTCTACCATCTACCAATCATTTACTTATTTGTTTAACCACAGTATACTTTTGAAGCTGTTTTAGATGCAGTTTCAGAGTCGCTAACCACACCACTATAAAGAAATCAACCAACTAAAGCACAGTATTTATGTACAATTGCTTTTATCTTTAGCCTTACAATTTCCAATCAAAGCACCCTTTTTTGAAGTTACTTAGATTAGTGCCTCTTTTCCCTACCCCTGTCAGTGTAGATATGTCACTTATTTGTGATATGGTTAGATTCATTTGTCACAGTCTTTATCCCATCTTTGGATTCCCCTACATCTTGGTTTATTCTTTTCTAGATGCATACATTAAAATTCACTTTTTGTGATGTACAGTTCTATGGGTTTTGACACATGCATGGAGTTATGTATCTACTACCCACCCCAGTACCATAAAAAATAATTCCTTCACTCTAAAAGTTTTCCTGTGCATTTTCTTTGTTGTCAACCACTCCCTTCTTTCTTTTTTTTTCTTTCTTTTTTTTTTGAGACAGGGTCTCACTCTGTCACCAGGCTGGAGTGCGGTGACATGATCTTGGCTCACTGCAACCTCTGCCTCCTGGGTTGAAGTGATTCTTCTGCCTCAGCCTCCTGATTAGCTGGGACTACAGGCATGGGCCACCGTGCCCAGCTAATTTTTGTATTTTTAGTAGAGATGGGGTTTCAGCACGTTGGCCAGGATGGTCTTGATATCTTGACCTCGTGATCTGCCCACCTTGGCTTCCCAAAGTGCTAGGATTACAGGTGTGAGCCACTGCACCCGGCCTCCCTTCTTTCTTATCCCTTGGCAATTACTACTATGTTTTCCATCCCTATAGCATTGCTATTTCCAGAATATTATTGTATTAATGGAATCATGCAATATGTAGTCTTTTGGATTATTCTTTCACTTCTAAAATGCATTTAAGATCATCTGTGGCTGTGTTGTTACATGATTCAATGTCTCATTCCTTCTTGTTGCTGAGTAATATTCCATTGTATGGATATACCACAGCTTATCTATTTCCTTGTTGAAGACATTTTAGTTGCTTTCAGTTTTTAGTGACTATGAATAAAACTGGTATAGACGTTTGTATATAGATTTTTGTGTGGACATGTTTTAAAATCACCTGGGTAAATACTTAGAAATATGATTGCTGGCTATATGGTTAAGTTTTATACTTAGTTTTATAAGAAACTGCCACACTGTCTTCCAGAGTGGCTGTATCATTTTGCATTCCCACCAACAATGATTGAGAGTTTGCTATTCTGCATCCTTGTCAGCATTTATTATTGTCAGTCTTTTGGATTTTAGCCATTTTAATGGGTGTGTAGTGGCAATTCATTGTAGTTTTAATTTGCATTTCTTTAATGACATGATGTTGAGCATCTTTTCATGTGTTTATTTGCTGTTTGTGTATTACAGTATGTATACCAAACTCCCGTGACATGCAAGTTACCTATATAACAAACCCGTACATGTACCCCTGAACCTAAAATAAAATTTAAAAATAAAATAGATTGCATATATACAAAAATAATTGCTATTTTAGCAATAGCTGTGCATTTATCAAGTTGATGGAAAATAATTTGCTAATTTTATTCTGTGGTCTAGTTTTTTTTCATTTTTTAAATTGTAAAATACATATAGCAGAAAATTTACCAATGTAACCACCTTTAAATGTACAATTCAATGGTTTTAAGCAAATTCATACTGTTGTACAACCATCATATGGTCTAGTTATTTAATACATTGAGCTACGGAGTCATTAAAAAGTGGTAGTTGAGCTATCTTCATTGCCACTGATTCATCCAAGATTTGCTGGGAATCATCTTTGATACAGTCTTTAACTAATGACTCAGAATGGTATATTTTTTTAGGTTTAGCAACTCGAATGCTTAGGTTTAGCAAGAGATAATGTTCAAATATGGTCCATAAGAACATATTCCATATGTTCACATGGAATAATGAGCCTTTAGTTTAAAAAATTTTTAATTCAATAACATTTCCTTAAAAAATTCTTTGGTTTTGAACTTAGGTCTATGTTTTGTATGCAAAAGATGCTTAATTTTTGATGGTTTCATTGCATCTTTAGCCAATATATCTCTGCAAAATAACACACTGTGGTTTTAGTACTTCACACTCAACTATAGCTATGTAATTAAAAATACATGAAGGTTCATACTTTTGAGTAAAACTAGTATGGACTAGTCTTCATTTCTTGGGAAACATTTCATTGCTATCATCTGGTTTTTTACAATGACTACATTCAGAAAGGATGTATCTTTTCTTGAAAAGGAGTCCAGTAAAGTTTATTTTGTCATAAATAAATTAGGATTAAAAATAAATAACATAAATTATATTTCCAAAATTTATACTATTAATTAAAAATTTAAAAGGATTATGAAAATAAGCTATAAAAATAAAGTATATGCTTTCTCAATTTTTATTTACTTTTGATTATAGTTTACAAGCCAACTTTAAAATATTACATTTTAATGCAGTTCAACTGTGCATGACTAGTATAAATGGATAGTACTACAATACTCAAACTTGTTTATATCTTGTTCAAGAAGAAGAGACAACTGATCATGTGCTTGGATGTTACCACAATGTTGAATTGCTGTAAAAGTTTCTAAAGCTTTCTCTCAATTTCTGTTCTTTTCTCATTGCAGACCATACTTTAAGAAACACTGTCTGACAGACAGTGTTTCTTAAAGTATGGTCTGGCAATCATTAAAAAGTCAGGAAACAACAGGTGCTGGAGAGGATGTGGAGAAATAGGAACACTTTTACACTGTTGGTGGGACTGTAAACTAGTTCAACCATTGTGGAAGTCAGTGTGGCGATTCCTCAGGAATCTAGAACTAGAAATACCTTTGACCCAGCCATCCCATTACTGGGTATATACCCAAATGACTATAAATCATGCTGCTATAAAGACACATGCACACGTATGTTTATTGCGGCATTATTCACAGTAGCAAAGACTTGGAACCAACCCAAATGTCCAACAATGATAGACTGGATTAAGAAAATGTGGCACATATACACCATGGAATACTATGCAGCCATAGAAAATGATGAGTTCATGTCCTTTGTAGGGACATGGATGAAATTGGAAATCATCATTCTCAGTAAACTATGGCAAGAACAAAAAACCAAACACCACATATTCTCACTCATAGGTGGGAATTGAACAATGAGATCACATGGACACAGGAAGGGGAATATCACACTCTGGGGACTGTGGTGGGGTTGGGGGAGGGGGAAGGGATAGCATTGGGAGATATACCTAATGCTAGATGATGAGTTAGTGGGTGCAGCGCACCAGCATGGCACATGTATACATATGTAACTAACCTGCACAATGTGCACATGTACCCTAAAACTTAAAGTATAAAAAAAAAAATAAAAGAAACACTGTCTGAGATTAGGTCACCGTCCTATTCTCTTTTGACTCCTGCAGTACCCTTATAATCTGTCCCCTCCCTTTACCCTTGACCTTTCTTCTCCAGTGTGTTCTTTGGCCTGTTGTGGTGGCTCATGCAGATAATCCCAGCACTTTGGTAGGCCGAGGCAGGAGGATTGCTTGAGCCCAAAATTTCAAGACCAGCCTGGGCAACAAAGTGAGAATTCATTTCTACAAAAAATACAAAAAATTAGCTGGTTGTGGTGGTGTGTGCCTGTAGCACTGGCTACTCGGGAAGCTGAGGTGGGAGGATCACCTGAGCCCTGGAGGTCAAGTCTGCAGTGAGCTATGATGATGCCACTGTCCTCCAGCCTGGGCTACAAAATGAGACCCTGTCTGAAAAAACAACAACAAAAGAAACCTTGACCTTTATTCTCCAGTGTGTTCTTTATCCTGTGGTCATATTGATCTTGCAAAAATGTAAATGATTACATCATTCCTGAGTCAAACCTTTCAAACATTTCTCATTGGTCTTAGGATAAAATCCAAAGTTCTCATTTTGATGTATATTACCTTCAGTGAGCTGGCCAATGCTTACCCCTGTTATGTTTTGACATTTCTTCCTTACACTGTATATTCCAGCCAAAACAAACTAATTTTAGTTTCCTGAATGCTTACTCACTTTCATTTCTGATCTTTTGTAATATTGTTCCTTCTCCTCCATCTCAGTTCATCAGATAATTCCTATTCACCCAGTAGGTGTCAGCAGCTTAGATGTTACTTCTCCTTAACAATTTCCCCATCACCTCCCCATACACCCTTAGATCTTGATTGGGTTATGTGCTACTCTCATGTGCTCTGACAGCATTCTATACTCACTCTGTTATAGCATTTCCCACACTAAATTAAAATTGGCTTTTCATTTATCTGTTTCCCCTCCCTTACACTGTATGTACCATGAGACATATTGCATTTTGAGGAAACATGAGTGTAGGCAACCGTAGAAAATTCACTTTGCTCAAAAGCTGGAGGCATCACGCTACCTGACTTCAAACTATACTACAAGGCTACAGTAATCAAAACAGCATGGTACTGGTACCATAACAGAGATATAGACCAACGGAACAGAACAGAGCCCTCAGAAATAATGCCGCATACCTGCAACTATCTGATCTTTGACAAACCTGACAAAAACAAGAAATGGGGAAAGGATTCCCTATTTAATAAATGGTGCTGGGAAAACTGGCTGGCCATATGGAGAAAGCTGAAACTGGATCCCTTCCTTACACCTTATACAAAAATTAATTCAAGATGGATTAAAGACTTAAAGGTTAGACCTAAAACCATAAAAACCCTAGAAGAAAACCTAGGCAATACCATTCAAGACATGGGCATGGGCAAGGACTTCATGTCTAAAACACTGAAAGCAATGGCAACGAAAGCCAAAATTGACAAATGGGATCTAATTAAACTAAAGAGCTTCTGCACAGCAAAAGAAACTACCATCAGAGTGAACAGGTAACCTACAGAATGGGAGAAAATTTTCGCAACCTACTCATCTGACAAAGGGCTAATATCCAGAATCTACAATGAACTCAAACAAATTTACAAGAAAAAAACAAACAACCCCATCAAAAAATGGGCAAAGGATATGAACAGACACTTCTCAAAAGAAGACATTTATGCAGTCAAAAAACACATGAAAAAATGCTCATCACCACTGGCCATCAGAGAAATGCAAATCAAAACCACAATGAGATACCATCTCACATCAGTTAGAATGGCCATCATTAAAAAGTCAGAAACAACAGGTGCTGGAGAGGATGTGGAGAAATAGGAACATGTTTACACTGTTGGTGGGACTGTAAACTAGTTCAACCATTGTGGAAGTCAGTGTGGCGATTCCTCAGGGATCTAGAAATGGAAATACCATTTGACCCAGCCATCCCATTACTGGGTATATACCCAAAGGATTATAAATCATGCTGCTATAAAGACACATGCACACGTATGTTTATTGCGGCACTATTCACAATAGCAAAGACTTGGAACCAACCCAAATGTCCAACAATGATAGACTGGATTAAGAAAATGTGGCACATATACACCATGGAATACTATGCAGCCATAAAAAATGATGAGTTCATGTCCTTTGTAGGGACATGGATGAAGCTGGAAACCATCATTCTCAGCAAACTATCGCAAGGACAAAAAACCAAACACTGCATGTTCTCACTCATAGGTGGGAATTGAACAATGGGAACACATGGACACAGGAAGGGGAACATCACACACCGGGGCGTGTTGTGGGGTGGGGGGAGGGGGAGGGATAGCATTAGGAGATATACCTAATGATAAATGACGAGTTAATGGGTGCAGCACACCAGCATGGCACATGTATACATATGTAACAAACCTGCACGTTGTGCACATGTACCCTAAAACTTAAAGTATAATAATAATAAAATTAAAAAAAAAAAGAAAATTCACTTTGTTCAACTTTCTTATTTTACAGATAAGAGAGCTGAGACCAGAGAGGTCAGGTGTCCTGTGTAAGGACACATAGCTAGTTGGTGTTGAGCTGGGATTGGAAACCCCCATCATTTGATTGCCTGTTCACTGTTTGTTCGGACATGTTGCACTTCCTCAGTTCTTGTGGGGTAAAAGATTAAATTATTTTCAACGTAATAAAGTATAAAAGTGGGAACATAGACTTTAGATTTTTTTTTTTTGAGACAAGTTCTCCTTGGCTGGAGTGCAGTGGCATAATCACAACTCACTGAAACCTCAACCTCCCAGGATTAAGCAATCCTCCCACCTCAGTCTCCCAAGTCGCCACCACACCTGGCTAATTTTTTTTTTTAAAGATGGAGGTCTCACTATGTTGTCCAGCTGGTCTCCAACTCCTGGCCTCAAGTGATCCTCCCTTTTCAGATTACAGGGAAAAGCCACTGCATCCAGCCTGGAATGCTTTAATACTCAGTATCAGTTTTTTTTTTTTTTCTGGTCAGCAGTTAACTAGAAAATTCTATTAACCAATATACCCCTTTTCCTTTCTTTCTTTTCTCTCTCTCCTTTTTTTTTTTTTTTTTTTTTCTGGAGACAGGGTCTTGCTCTGTTGCCCAGATTGGAGTGCAGTGGTGCGATCACAGTTTACTGCAAGCCTCAAACTTCTGGGCTGAACAGATCCTCCCATCTCAGCCTCTTATAATAGCTGGGACTGCAGGCGTGTGTATCATGCCCAGTTAATTTTTAATTTTTAATTTTTTTTTTTTTTTTTTTTTTTTTTCAGAGATGGGGTCTCACTATATTGCTTAGGCTGGTCTCAACTCCTTGGCTCAAGTAATCCTCCTGCATCAGCTTCCCAAAGTGCTGGAATTACAGGTGTGAGCTGCCATACCTGGCCTATACTCCTTTTCTTACTACTTTTGGGTGGGTTGAGGTTTCTCCTGTTGCATTCTTAGGCGTACCATGGAAGCATAATGGCCATTAGAGGTCAGTAGAGCACAGGTAGATAGGTAAGACCAGGTTCTGTCCTACAGAGATAAGATTTTTTTTCCAGATTTATTTGGAGAACAAATTTAGATAAACAAAAAAATACTTTATTGAGATATGATTGACATGTAAACATTTGTAGGTATATAATATATACAACTTGATGAGTTTGGAGAGAAGTATACATCCATGAAATCATTGCCAAATTCTAGGCCATGAACATATCCATCAACTTCAAAAGTTTCTTCCCATCCACTTATTAATCATTACTATTATTTTGTGATAAGAACATTTAACATAAGATCTACCCTCTTAGCAAAATTTTAAGTATACAAAGCAATATTGTTAACTATAAGCACTGTGCTATATAGTAGATATCTAGGACTTATCTTGTATAACAGAAACTTTGTACCCTTTGACTAATACCTCCCTATTTTACCCTCCCATTAATCCAGGCAAGCACCATTTTACTCTCTGCTTCTATGAATTTAACTATTTTGCATTTGTCACTTAGGTGGTATTTGTCCTGTGTCTGGCTTATTTCACTTAGCATAATGTCCTCCAGATTCATTCATGTTGTTGCAAATGGCGAAATTCCTTTATAGTGCTGAATACTATTCCATTGTGTGTTTATACCACATTAAAAAAATCCATTCATTCATCGATGGACATTTGGGTTGCTTCCATGTTTTGGCCATTGTGAATAATGCTGAAATGAACATGGAAATGCAGATATCTCTTCGAGATCCTGATTTCAATTCCTTTGGATACATAACCAAGAAGTGGAATTGCTGGATTATATGGTAGTTTTATTTTTAATTTATTGAGGAACTTCCATAATGTATTCTATAGTGGCTGTGCTAATTTACATTCCCACCAACAGTATATGAGGGTTCCCTTTACTCCCATCCTTGCCAACACTGGTTATCTTTGGTCTTTTTGGTAGTAGCCATGCTAACATATGTGAGGTGATATCTTATTATGGTTTTAATTTGCAGTTCCCTGATGGAACATTTACTCATATATTTCAGTAATTTTTAGTATATTCACAAGGTTGCACAACCATCACCACTATCTGTTTCCAGAAAATTTTTATCACCCCCAAAGAAACAGAGTACCCATTAGCAGTAGTCATTTCTCATCCTCTCCTCCTAGTCCTTGGCCACTACTAACGTACCTTTGGTCTCTAAATGTTAGGGGCTAAATATTTGTCTTAGTTTGTTTAGTTTGCTATAAGAAAATACCATAAACTGGGTAGTTTATAAAAAACATAAATTTATTTTTGACAGTTCTGGAGATGGGGAAGTCAAAGATCAATGCACCAACAGATTTGGTGTCTGATGAAGGTCCATTTCTTAGTTCATAGATGGTGACTTCTTGCTGTGTCTTTATGTGGTTGAAGGGGCAAATGAGCTCCTTTCGCCTATTTTATAAGGGCACTAATCCCATTCAGGAGGGGTCCACTCACATGACTTAATCAAAGCCAAGGGCCCCACCTCCCAGCACTATTGCTCTGGGGGTTAGGATTTCAACATATGAATTTGGGACGGGACACGGACCTTCAAGCCATAGCAGTTGTCATTTCACTTTCTTGAGGGTATCCTTTGAAGCACAAAAATTGTTATTTTGATAAAGTCCAACTTACTGATTTTTTCCTTAGTTTCTTGTGCTTTATGTGTCATATCAAAGAAACCAGTGCCTAATCCTAGGTTGTGAAGGGTTTTGTAGTTTTAGCTTTTGCATTTAGATCTTTGATCCATTTTGAATTAATTTTTGTAAATGGTGTAAGATAGGTATCCAACTTCTTTCTTTTGCGTATGGATATCTACTTGCCCCAGCACCATTTGTCCCATGCTATTTAGGGCATCTAATTTACCAGTATTTAGCATAATTAAAAATGCACATTTCCTGTGTTCCATAAACTCTTCCTCTAACTTATGGAATATCAATGTGGCTCTATCAGGCCATATTCAAGGATATTAATTACAGCATTGTTTTAATTATAAAATATGATACAATATATTATCATTGAGTAATGAATAAATGATGAAACATTCATATAATGGAACAATGTATCTGTTAAATGGAAAAATTATATGGGCTGATTTTGAAAGATACCATGATATTTTACAGAGTTAAATAATTTTTTTAAAGCTGATATTTATTGAACTTTACTGTTTGCCAGGCATAGTTCTAAGTGCTCTATAAGTATTAAGTCATAACAAACCAACAACTGTAAGGTGTTATTATTACCCTATCTTACAGATGAAGTTCATAGCATTTAAGCAGCTTGTTTGCCAAAGTCACATAACTAGTAAGCAGATAAACCAGGACACAAGTCTGACTCAAAGTTGGCAGTCTAATCAGTCTCTTTATGGTTGCCAAATCTATATCAAATCTATATCTATATCTATCTATATATACATATATCTAGTATATATACATACATATATATTATACATGTATATATTATATATGTATATATTATATATACATATATGAAGAGATTTTACATATATAAACTTCATATATAAAATATATAAATATGTCTAAAATATATAATTATATATAAATTTATATAAAATATATATCCATCCCAACTGGTTTTTAAATAAGCCATCTTTAAGTATACAGGTTTCCATGAGGATTGCAAAATATCTAAAAGATAACCAGAAAAGTATCCATAGTCAGGTTTGAAAGACAGGAAGGAGAAGAGAACAACGTGTACTCAGAGCCTCCTATATGTGTCTTTCTGTGCTATGGCTCTTACAGAAATGATCAGATTTAATTCTTATGACATTGTTACAAGGCATGAATTATACCCATTTTATAAAATAAGAAGTTAAAAATTTAAGTGTTAAATATCTTTCTCCAGTTGCATGGCAGAAGATGAGGTGAGGCTCTCTAGGTTGAAAGAACAGCCTAGGCCGGGCATGGTGGTTCATGCCTGTTACCACAGCACTTTTGGAGGCCGAGGTGGGTGGATCACCTGAGGTCAGAAGTTCAAGACCACCCAGGCCAGCTTGGTGAAACACAGTCTCTACTAAAAATGCAAAAATTATCCAGGCGTGGTGGGTCATGCCTGTAATCCCAGCACTTTGGGAGGCCGAGGTGGGTGGATCATGAGGTCAAGAGATCGAGACTATCCTGGCCAACATGGTGAAACCCCATCTCTCCTAAAAATACAAAAATTAGCTAGGCGTGGTGGCTTGCACCTGTAGTCCCAGCTACTTGGGAGGCTGAGGCAGGAGAATTGCTTGAACCCAGGAGGCGGAGGTTGCGGTGAGCCAAGATTGCACCACTGCACTCCAGCCCATCGACGGAGTGAGACTTTGTCTCAAAAAAAAAAGAATAGCCTAAGAAAAGGTGAAAAGATGATAGAAAGGAATAAATAAAGTAACTGGCCAGACTAGAGCCGAGGGCTCATGTTGCAAAGAAATGGAAAACAAATGAAATAGATTTAGTGGGGATGTATTACGAAGGGTGTCGAGTGCCAGACAGAGGGATTTAGATGTATTGACTCTGAGGAGCAGAGAGGAAAATTGGTGAATATGGGAGTGAAGATGGACATTCTTCTGAATTGCTTGAATTTGTTACAACAATCACATATTATTGTTGTAAGTAAAAAAATTGAGATAGAGATATTTAAAAAACATGTCTGAGGCCTTACCGTTTGCTGGGTATTGTGCCACTATTGATTCCCATCAGACAAAGACTCCTAGGAGCATACCTGTAGTTGAACAAAGTTGGGTTTATTGTCTTGTTGCAATGAGGAAGAAGATACACAATGATGAACCATGGGGCATGTCAGCAGGAGGGCATCTCATGTAGAAATTCCATTTTATCATTCTAATAAAGACAGGCTTTGAAAACTTTTAAGTGGATGTTGAAGACCAGTTAATTAAGGTTTAAAGAGTCAGTGCTGGAAACATATTTAAGCTGGGCACACTTCCAGGTAAAATATACAACCTCTAACTACTCAGACTGAGGACTGAAAGACTGCTAAAGAACTGACAACATCTCGACCTTGTTCTTCGTTAGAACTTGTAAGTATGGCACATCTTTGGCTCACGAATTTTGACGAATTCTCATTCCAAACAGGACATTTCTCAGAGTGAGTTTCATGTCCTTATTACGAAGAGTATAGATCAGAGGATTAAAAAGAGGGGTCATTACTGAATATACCAGTGTGAGGATCTTCTGCAATAAAGTTGGGATCCCATATGTAGGACTTACGTACATTACCATGACTGTCCCATAGAAAAGAGATACCACAACCAAATGAGAACCACAGGTAGAGAAGGCTTTTCTCCGACCAGCTGCAGAAGGGACCTGAAAAACAGCTGTTAGTAACAGGATATAGGATCGAAGAATGTACATACTAGTGAAAAAGAGGACAAGGGAGCTCTGAGTATAGAAAATACATTCAGTTATGGGAGCTGGGGCACAGGATAGAGCCATCAATGGGTCCATGTCACACAGGAAGTGATCAATGATATTAGGACCACAGAAGGGGAGTTGGGAGATGTAGAAAATGGGAATTGGGTATCCAAGGAATCCCATAAGCCAACAGAAAGACACCAGCTTACCACAGAACCTTCCAGTCATGATGGCAGGGTACTGCAGTGGGTGGCAGATGGCCAGGTATCGATCATAAGCCATTACTGCCAGAAAGAGACATTCAGTTGTTCCCAGTGAAAAGAAGAAATAGAACTGGAGGAAGCACCCAGAAAATGAGATGGCCTTGGTCTTGGAGAGAATGTTGACTAGCATGTTAGGAATAGTGGAGGACACATACCAGATCTCAAGGAAGGCAAAGTTTCCCAGCAGAAAGTACATGGGGGTGTGTAGTAGTGGGTTGCATCTCACTGCATAGATGATGGCTCCATTTCCCAGCAAGGTCAAGACATAAATCACCAAAAACAATGAGAAGAGGAAAATCTGAATCTTCCAGCAACCAGGGAATCCCAGGAGAATAAACTCTGTCACGATGTGTGTTGCTGACCTGTTCATGGGTCTTAAGTCTACAAAGAAGAAAGACATGAGTGTAATCCAAGTCTCTTGGAGTGTAATCCAATTGCTTGCTATGTACCTCAGGGATTTTACTGAGACGAGAACTTGAGGTATACAGGAAAATACATGAGATAATCTGAGACCAGGTGGGAATATGTCCTACCAAATTTTGAATTGATTGTGGTTCTCTGTGTTATTTTGCTAGAATCCAATGCAATCCAATGCAATCCAATGCAGCTAGAATTTTCGACACTGTAGGGAAAAGAGAGATCAGACTGTCATTGTGTCTATGTAGAAAGGGAAGACATAAGAGACTCCATTTTGAAAAAGACCTGTACTTTAAACAATTGCTTTGCTGAGATGTTAATTTGTAGCTTTGCCCCAGCCACTTTGCCCCAGCCACTTTGACCCAACCTGGAGCTCACCAAAACATGTGTTGTATAAAATCCAGGTTTAAGGGATCTAGGGCTGTGCAGGATGTGCCTTGTTAAGAAAATGTTTACAAGCAGTATACTTGGTAAAAGTCATCGCCATTCTCTAGTCTCAATAAACCAGGGGCACAATGCACTGCGGAAAGCTGCAGGGACCTCTGCCCTTGAAAGCGGGGTATTGTCTGAGGTTTATCCCCATGTGATAGTCTGAAATATGGCCTCGTGGGATGAGAAAGACCTGACCATCCCCCAGCCCGACACCCGTAAAGGGTCTGTGCTGACGTGGATTAGTAAAAGAGGAAAGCCTCTTGCAGCTGAGATAGAGGAAGGCCACTGTCTCCTGCTTGCCCCTGGGAACTGAATGTCTAGGTATAAAACCCGAATGTACATTTGTTCAATTCTGAGATAGGAGAAAAACCGCCCTATGGTGGGAAGCGAGACATGTTTGCAGTAATGCTGCCTTGTTATTCTTTACTTCACTGACATACTTGGGTGGAGAGAACTATATATCTGGCCTACATGCACTTCCAGGCATAGTACCTCCCCTTGAACTGAATTATGATATACATTCTTTTGCTCACATGTTTTTGGCTGACCTTCTCCTTATTATCACTGTGCTCTCCTACTACATTCCTTTTTGCTGAAATAATGAAAATAATAATCAATAAAAACTGAGGGAACTCAGAGGCCGGTGCCAGTGCAGGTCCTTGGTGTGCTGAGTACCGGTCCCTTGGGCTCACTGTTGTTTCTCTATACTTTGTCTCTGTGTCTTATTTCTTTTCTCAGTCTCTCGTCCTACCCGACCAGAAATACCCACAGGTGTGGAGGGGCAGGCCACCTCTCCTGACACTAGTGACAGAACCAGACAAATGTATTTTCTTTCTTTTCCTTGGATGCTTGAGAAGACCTTTTCAGCTTTTGATTTGTTTTTCCAATGTTGATTATGGGTTTTCTAGCACAAGTTCATCAACTTTCCCTTATTTAGCACAAGTTGTTAGAAAAGACATTTTGAGGATAACTGATATAAAATTGGTTTAGATGTTTGAACAAAACAAAATAGATTGACTGCTGCATGGAGATACAACTCCATGATAATATTTTAAAAACATCTCTAACGATCGGCAGTGTTTATTTTTATGTTTTTTACACATACTATACGAAAAGGAACTATCTTACTTTTTGTAATCAGATACCATGTAGATGAAATAAAGAAAATGATGTTTTCAATACAAAAATGTAGTTTATTTAGTGAGCTTTTTCGGTGGTGAAAACAAAGGGATTTTCTAAAAGAATCTGAGATGAAATGGGGCTTCATCTGCAATCCTATGTATTAGAATTTTGTTTACTGAAAGGAAGGTAAGGACATTTTCAAATATTTGACTAGGTATGTACTTTTCAGTAGCAACAAGTTTATGTATTTAAGAATTAAATAAAATATACAAATGTGTTTAAACAACAGTAATCTTATACTTGATTAATACTTAAAATGTGCTGATTAAGTCTTAAAAAAGTGGTAGTTTTGGCTGGGCGTAATGTCTTATGCCTGTAGTTCCAGCAATTTGAGAGGCCAAAGTGGGCAGATCGCTGAAGTCAGGAGTTTGAGACCAGCTTGGCCAACATGGTGAAAATCCTTCCCTGCTAAAAATACAAAAATTAGCTGGGTGTGGTGGTGCGTGCCTGTAATCCCAGCTACTTGGGAGGCCAAGCAGAAGAATTGCTTGAACTCAGGAGGTGGAGGTTGCAGTGAGCCGAGATCACACCATTGCACTCCAGCCTGGGTGACAGAGCGAGACTCCACCTCAAAAAAAAAAAAAAAAAAAAAGGTAGTTTCAATATTGAGTTTCTTGTTAAGTTTAGATCTCTTGTCTTGTTTATTGCAGGTCACCAGTCATAACTTTGTCAGAAATGTAAAAGAAAAATGTGAAAGGCAACAAAGAACACAGAAGTTGAAGGAAGGATCAGGTATTCTTGGGAACGAAGATTTGAATCTCAACATCTCTAGTTCTTTGGTAGTTTTTAAGGATGCATAAAAAGGGAAATTTGGAGCATCTGAGTTCTAAAGTTGTCCAGCTTTCCAATCAATGCTGAATTTAAAAGGCATTTGTTTACCATCTTCCTTGAATAAGGTGCTCAGTAGGTGATTTCCAGATTGTTGTTTACGAAGCATAAATACATCCCTTTCTCTGCTATACACAGGTCAGAGAACAAGTCCAGGCTCAGACTTAAATTGGGAACCAGAATTGTGAGATCTGAGCCTCCCGCCCTTTGTTCTGAATGCCTGCTTGATGAGAATAACAGTTTAGGACATTCTCCATTATACACTGACAACTTTACACTACACTTCGTGTTTTCTACTACCCTACTCTGCAAGTGCTTTATTAGCAGCAACATTGTTTTTTCTGAAGCCTTTGGAGAAGTGTAGATAAGTAATGGAATGATCAAAAGCTGGGAAGCTTAATAGAAAGACCGGAGTAATCAATTTCAGAGTTTTCGCATTGACGGAATAAACTGTTTCCACAAAGTTTTATATAACACCACCCTCCAAAGTCTCCAAAATGCTGTCTGGGAATAGTTAGGTAATTAGAATAGAATCTACATTATTTTATGCCACAAACATACTGTTTCTCCTGTTTTTTGAGATATATCATTATTTGAGCTACAATCCTAGGAGACCAGCTCTTTCTTTTTCTTTTTTTTGTTTTTTGAGACAGTCTCGCTCTGTCGCCCAGGCTGGAGTGCAGTGGCGCGACCTCGGCTCACTGCAAACTCCACCTCCCGGGTTCACGCCATTCTCCTGCCTCAGTCTCCTGAGTAGCTGGGACTATAGGCGCCCGCCACCACGCCCGGCTAATTTTTTGTATTTTTAGTAGAGACGGGGTTTCGCCGTGTTAGCCAGGATGGTCTGGATCTCCGGACCTCGTGATCGGACTGCCTCGGCCTCCCAAAGTGGTGGGATTACAGGCATGAGCCACCGTGCCTGGCCGAAACCAGCTCTTTCATGTACTGTACTCCTTTCCAGTACAAGAAACTACCAACCAACCAATCAACCCACCAGTCCACCTACCCTAAGTGTGATAGCTTGATTTAATAGCCTTCTGTTGAATGCCCCTCACTTAGTATATTGTCTTCCCAGGTGTCCTGAGAGAAGGAACATACCACCTGATTACTCCTGGAAAGTAAGATTGTTTTCAGAAAGATGGTTCTTAATAACCATAAAATCATAGAATTAGAAGAAATGGTATAATGATCTAACTTCATTTTACAAATGAGGCTCAGAGAGGGGCATAACTTTTTACCCAATGAATATGTGTCCTGGATTCACATATGGAACTTTTATACTATACTATTATACTGCCTCCTTTGAGTCTTTGCAGAGAAACAGTGCCTAATGAGATTTATAAAGTCAAAGAGACTCTGTAGTATATCATAGCAGTGGTTTCTTACCTACAATCATGGCTTTTCTGGCTCAGTTTGGAGACAGCGGTGCGCACGGCAGAATTAAGGCAGAATTGAGCATAACCTCAGCATCAAGCATCTCCTCTTCACTGGCTCTGTTGAGGAAAACTCCAGGTGAGGGCATTATATGTGGTTTATTGCCCTGCCTTCATTCCTGGAGACTCCAGAGGCTTTTCTCAGAATTTGCTGAGTGGTTTAACATGCGAATCAGTATTAAATCTATGTTTTCACTCAGGGATTACTGTAAAGCCCTATGTTTCTCCCCATGTGGTCTCAGGGGCTTACCCAAGTTTCCCTGGAGTGCGTTCTCTTTCCAACACTGGGGTTCAACTATAATATATATAATAGATAGTATATATATATTTATATATAATAGATAGCATATATATTTATATATTATATATAATATAAACTATATGGTATATATAATATATATAATAATATACTATATAGTATATATTTATATACTATATAGTATTATATTTATATACTATATAGTATATATTTATATACTATATAGCATATTATATATAGTATATATTTATATACTATATAGCATATTATATATAGTATATATTTATATACTATATAGTATATTATATAGTATATATTTATATACTATATATATTTATATATATATTTATATAATTATATTTTTATATATTTATAAATTATATATTATATATAATATATAATTATATATTATATATTATATATTTATTTATATATTTATAAATTTATATATTATAAATTTTATATAATTATAATTATATAATTATATAATTATAATTATATAATTATATAATTTATATAATTATAGTATATATTTATATAGTATATATTTATATTATATATACTATATAAATATATAGTATATATAATATATAATGTATATTCTATATATTTATATATAATATAAATTATACACTTTATAGTATATATAATATAAAACATATACTATATAATATATATATTATATAAAACATATACTATATAGTATATATATTATATGTATACTATATAGTATATTTTCTATATAAAATATATACTATATAGTATATATAATATATAAAATATATACTATATAGTATATATTTATATTAAAGATATATACTATATAGTATATATAATATAATATAAATACTATATACTATATATAGTATATATAAATATATACTATATACTATATATAGTATATATAAATATATACTATATACTATATGTATAATATATAGTATATATTTATATATGCTATATAGTATATGGATAATATAGAGTATATATTTTATATATGCTATATATAATATAGAGTATATATTTTATATATGCTATACATAATATAGAGTATATATTTTATATATGCTATACATAATATAGAGTATATATTTTATATATCCTATACATAATATAGAGTATATATTTTATATATCCTATACATAATATAGAGTATATATTTTATATATCCTATACATAATATAGAGTATATATTTTATATATGCCATACATAATATAGAGTATATATTTTATATATGCCATACATAATATAGATTATATATTTTATATATGCCATATATAATATAGAGTATATATTTTATATATGCCATATATAATATAGAGTATATATTTTATATATGCCATACATAATATATAAATATATAATATATATTTATACATAATATATAAATATATATATTATATATTTATACATAATATATAAATATATATATTATATATTTATACATAATATATAAATATATATATTATATATTTATACATAATATATAAATATATATTTATATATTTATACATAATATATAAATATATATATTATATATTTATACATAATATATAAATATATATATTATATATTTATACATAATATATAAATATATATATTATATATTTATGTATAATATATAAATATATAGCTTGAGGAGCCAAGATGGCCAAATACGAGCAGCTCCGGTTTACAGCTCCCAGCGTGAGCGACGCAGAAGAGGGGCCATTTCTGCATTTCCATCTGAGGTACTGGGTTCATCTCACTAGGGAGTGCCAGACAGTGGGCGCAGGTCAGTGGGTGCGTCCACCGTGCTCGAGCTGAAGCAGGGCGAGGCATTGCCTCACTTGGGAAGCGCAAGGGGTCAGGGAGTTCCCTTTCTGAGTCAAAGACAGGGGTGATGGACGGCACCTGGAAAATCGGGTCACTCCCACCCGAATACTGCGTTTTTCCGACAGGCTTAAAAAACAGCTCACCACAAGATTATATCCGGCACCTGGCTTGGAGGGTCCTACGCCCACGGTGTCTCGCTGATTGCTAGCAGAGCAGTCTGAGATCAAACTGCAAGGCGGCAGCGAGGCTGGGGGAGGGGCACCTACCATTGCCCAGGCTTGATTAGGTAAACAAAGCAGCCGGGAAGCTTGAACTGGGTGGAGCCCACCACAGCTCAAGGAGGCCTGCCTGCCTCTGTAGGCTCCACCTCTGGGGGCAGGGCACATTCAAACAAAAAGACAGCAGTAACCTCAGCCGACTTAAATGTCCCTGTCTGACAGCTTTGAAGAGAGCAGTGGTTCTCCCAGCATGCAGCTGGAGATCTGAGAACGGGCAGACTGCCTCCTTAAGTGGGTACCTGACCCCTGACCCCCGAGCAGCCTAACTGGGAGGCACCTCCCAGCAGGGGCACACTGACACCTCACACAGCAGGGTATTCCAACAGACCTACAGCTGAGGGTCCTCCCTGTTAGAAGGAAAACTAACAAACAGAAAGGACATCCACACCAAAAACCCATCTGTACATCACCGTCATCAAAGACCAAAAGTAGATAAAACCACAAAGATGGGGGAAAAACAGAACAGAAAAACTGGAAACTCTGAAAAGCAGAGTACCTCTCCTCCTCCATAAGAACGCAGTTCCTCACCAGCAACGGAACAAAGCTGGATGGAGAATGACTTTGACGAGCTGAAAGAAGAAGGCTTCAGACGATCAAATTACTCTGAGCTACGGGAGGACATTCAAACCAAAGGGAAAGAAGTTGAAACCTTTGAAAAAAATTTAGAAGAATGTATAACTAGAATAACCAATACAGAGAAGTGCGTAAAGGAGCTGATGGAGCTGAAAGCCAAGGCTCGAGAACTACGTGAAGAATGCAGAAGCCTCAGGAGCCGATGCGATCAACTGGAAGAAAGGGTATCAGCAATGGAAGATGAAATGAATGAAATGAAGCGAGAAGGGAAGTTTAGAGAAAAAAGAATAAAAAGAAATGAGCAAAGCCTCCAAGAGATATAGGACTATGTGAAAAGACCAAATCTACATCTGATTGGTGTACCTGAAAGTGATGGGGAGAATGGAACCAAGTTGGAAAACACTCTGCAGCATATTATCCAGGAGAACTTCCCCAATCTAGCAAGGCAGGCCAACGTTCAGGTTCAGGAAATACAGAGAACACCACAAAGATACTCCTCGAGAAGAGCAACCCCAAGACACATAATTGTCAGATTCACCAAAGTTGAAATGAAGGAAAAAATGTTAAGGGCAGCCAGAGAGAAAGGTCGGGTTACCCTCAAAGGGAAGCCCAGCAGACTAACAGCGGATCTCTCGGCAGAAACCCTCCAAGCCAGAAGAGAGTGGGGGCCAATATTCAACATTCTTAAAGAAAAGAATTTTCAACCCAGAATTTCATATCCAGCCAAACTAAGCTTCATAAGTGAAGTAGAAATAAAATACTTTACAGACAAGCAAATGCTGAGAGATTTTGTCACCACCAGGCCTGCCTTACAAGAGCTCCTGAAGGAAGCACTAAACATGGAAAGGAACAACTGGTACCAGCCACTGCAAAATCATGCCAAAATGTAAAGACCATCGAGACTAGGAAGAAACTGCATCAACTAATGAGCAAAATAACCAGCTAACATCATAATGACAGGATCAAATTCACACATAACAATGTTAACTTTAAATGTAAATGGACTAAATGCTACAATTAAAAGACACAGACTGGCAAATTGGATAAAGAGTCAAGACCCATCAGTGTGCTGTATTCAGGAAACCCATCTCACGTGTAGAGTCACACATAGGCTCAAAATAAAAGGATGGAGGAAGATCTACCAAGCAAATGGAAAACAAAAAAAGGCAGGGGTTGCAATCCTAGTCTCTGATAAAACAGACTTTAAACCAACAAAGATCAAAAGAGACAAAGAAGGCCATTAGATAATGGGAAAGGGATCAATTCAACAAGAAGAGCTAACTATCCTAAATATATATGCACCCAATACAGGAGCACCAAGATTCACAAAGCAAGTCCTGAGTGACCTACAAAGAGACTTAGACTCCCACACATTAATAATGGGAGACTTTAACACCCCACTGTCAACATTAGACAGATCAACGAGACAGAAAGTCAACAAGGATACCCAGGAATTGAACTCAGCTCTGCACCAAGCGGACCTAATAGACATCAACAGAACTCTCCACCCCAAATCAACACAATATACATTTTTTTCAGCACCACACCATACCTATTCCAAAATTGACCACATACTTGGAAGTAAAGCTCTCCTCAGCAAATGTAAAAGAACAGAAATTATAACAAACTATCTCTCAGACCACAGTGCAATCAAACTAGAACTCAGGATTAAGAAACTCACTCAAAACCGCTCAACTACATGGAAACTGAACAACCTGCTCCTGAATGACTACTGGGTACATAACGAAATGAAGGCAGAAATAAAGATGTTCTTTGAAACCAACGAGAACAAAGACACAACATACAAGAATCTCTGGGACACATTCAAAGCAGTGTGTAGAGGGAAATTTATAGCACTAAATGCCCACAAGAGAAAGCAGGAAAGATCCAAAATTGACACCCTAACATCACAATTAAAAGAACTAGAAAAGCAAGAGCAAACACATTCAAAAGCTAGCAGAAGGCAAGAAATAACTAAAATCAGAGCAGAACTGAAGGAAATAGAGACACAAAAAACCCTTCAAAAAATTAATGAGTCCAGGAGCTGGTTTTTTGAAAGGATCAACAAAATTGATAGACCACTAGCAAGAGTAATAAAGAAAAAAAGAGAGAAGAATCAAATAGACGCAATAAAAAATGATAAAGGGGATATCACCACTGATCCCACAGAAGTACAAACTACCATCAGAGAATACCACAAACACCTCTACGCAAATAAACTAGAAAATCTAGAAGAAATGGATAAATTCCTGGACACATACACTCTCCCAAGACTTAACCAGGAAGAAGTTGAATCTCTGAATAGACCAATAACAGGAGCTGAAATTGTGGCAATAATCAATAGCTTACCAACCAAAAAGAGTCCAGGACCAGATGGATTCACAGCCGAATTCTACCAGAGGTACAAGGAGGAACTGGTACCATGCCTTCTGAAACTATTCCAATCAATAGTAAAAGAGGAAATCCTCCCTAACTCATTTTATGAGGCCAGCATCCTTCTGATACCAAAGCCAGCAGAGACACAGAAAAAAAGAGAATTTTAGACCAATATCCTTGATGAACATTGATGCAAAAATCCTCAATAAAATATTGGCAAAACAAATCCAGCAGCACATGAAAAAGCTTATCCACCATGATCAAGTGGGCTTCATCCCTGGGATGCAAGGCTGGTTCAATATACACAAATCAATAAATGTAATCCAGCATATAAACAGAACCAAAGACAAAACCACATGATTATCTCAATAGATGCAGAAAAAGCCTTTGACAAAATTCAAAAACCCTTCATGCTAAAAACTCTCAATAAATTAGGTATTGATGCGATGTATCTCAAAATAATAAGAGCTATCTATGACAAACCCACAGCCAATATCATACTGAATGGGCAAAAACTGGAAGCATTCCCTTTGAAAACTGGCACAAGACAGGGATGCCCTCTCTCACCACTCCTATTCAACATAGTGGTGGAAGTTCTGGCCAGGGCAATTAGGCAGGAGAAGAAAATAAAGGGTATTCAATTAGGAAAAGAGGAAGTCAAATTGTCCCTGTTTGCAGATGACATGATTGTATATGTAGAAAACCCCATTGTCTCAGCCCAAAATCTCCTTAAGCTGATAAGTAACTTCAGCAAAGGCTCAGGATACAAAATCAATGTACAAAAATCACAAGCATTCTTATACACCAACAACAGACAAACAGAGAGCCAAATCATGAGTGAACTCCCATTCACAATTGCTTCAAAGAGAATAAAATACCTAGGAATCCAACTTACAAGGGACGTGAAGGACCTCTTCAAGGAGAACTACAAACCACTGCTCAAGGAAATAAAAGAGGATAAAAACAAATGGAAGAACATTCCATGCTCATGGGTAGGAAGAATCAATATCATGAAAATGGCCATACTGCCCAAGGTCATTTACAGATTCAATGCCATCCCCATCAAGCTACCAATGACTTTCTTCACAGAATTGGAAAAAACTACTTTAAAGTTCATATGGAACCAAAAAAGAGCCCGCATCGCCAAGTCAATCCAAAAGAACAAAGCTGGAGGCATCACACTACCTGACTTCAAACTATACTACAAGCCTAGAGTAACCAAAACAGCATGGTACTGGTACCAAAACAGAGATATAGATCAATGGAACAGAACAGAGCCCTCAGAAATAACGCCGCATATCTACAACTATGTGATCTTTGACAAACCTGAGAAAAACAAGCAGTGGGGAAAGGATTTCCTATTTAATAAATGGTGCTGGGAAAACTGGCTAGCCATATGTAGAAAGCTGAAACTGGATCCCTTCCTTACACCTTATACAAAAATCAATTCGAGATGGATTAAAGACTTAAACGTTAGACCTAAAACCATAAAAACCCTAGAAGAAAACCTAGGCATTACCATTCAGGACATAGGCATGGGCAAGGACTTCATGTCTAAAACACCAAAAGCAATGGTAACCAAAGTCAAAATTGACAAATGGGATCTAATTAAACTAAAGAGCTTCTGCACAGCAAAAGAAACTACAATCAGAATGAACAGGCTGAATGGGACTACAAAATGGGAGAAAATTTTTGCAACTTACTCATCTGACAAAGGGCTAATATCCAGAATCTACAATGAACTCAAACAAATTTACAAGAAAAAAACAAACAACCCCATCAAAAAGTGGGCGAAGGACAAGAATAGACACTTCTCAAAAGAAGACATTTATGCAGCCAAAAAACACATGAAAAAATGCTCATCATCACTGGCCATCAGAGAAACGCAAATCAAATCCACAATGAGATACCATCTCACACCAGTTAGAATGGCAATCATTAAAAAGTCAGGAAACAACAGATGCTGCAGAGGATGTGGAGAAATAGGAACACTTTTACACTGTTGGTGGGACTGTAAACTAGTTCAACCATTGTGGAAGTCAGTGTGGTGATTCCTCAGGGATCTAGAACTGGAATTACCATTTGACCCAGCCACCCCATTACTGGGTATATACCCAAAGGATTATAAATCATGCTGCTATAAAGACACATGCACACGTATGTTTATTGCGGCATTATTCCTAATAGCAAAGACTTGGAACCAACCCAAATGTCCAACAATGATAGACTGGATTAAGAAAATGTGGCACATATACACCATGGAATACTATGCAGCCATAAAAAATGATGAGTTCATGTCCTTTGTAGGGACATGGATGAAATTGGAAATCATCATTCTCAGTAAACTATCGCAGGAACAGAAAACCAAACACCGCATATTCTCACTCATAGGTGGGAAATGAACAATGAGATCACATGGACACAGGAAGTGGAATATCACACTCTGGGGACTGTTGTGGGGTGGGGGGTGGGGGAAGGGATAGCATGGGGAGATATACCTAATGCTAGATGACGAGTTAGTGGGTGCAGTGCACCAGCATGGCACATGTATACATATGTAACTAACCTGCACAATGTGCACATGTACCCTAAAACTTAAAGTATAGTAAAAAAAAAATATATTGCCAAAAAATATATATATACTATATAAATATATAGTATATATATATCATATAGTATCATAGTATATATAATATATAATTTATAATATATAGTATATATTATATATATTATATATAATATATAATACATACTATATACTATATACTATAGTATAATACATACTATATACTATATGTAATTAATATATAGTGTATACTATATATAATATATACTATATAGTATATAGTATATATAATTATATATTATATATTATATAGTATATAGTATATATAATTATATATTATATATTATATGGTATATATACTATATATGCTATATAATATATAGTATATACTATATATGCTATATAACATATAGTATATACTATATATGCTATATAATATATATTATATACTATATATGCTATATAATATATAGTATATACTATATATGCTATATTATATATAGTATATACTATATATGCTATATAATATATAGTATATACTATATATACTATAGTATATATAGTATATACTATATATAATATATAAATATATAATATATAGTATATACTATATATAATATATAAATATATAATATATAGTATATACTATATATAATATATAAATATATAATATATAGTATATACTATATAATATATAAATATATAGTATATAGTATATACTATATATAATATATAAATATATAATATATAGTATATACTATATATAATATATAAATATATAATATATAGTATGTACTATATATACTATATAAATATATAATATATAGTATATACTATATATAATATATAAATATATAATATATAGTATATACTATATATAATATATAAATATATAATATATAGTATATACTATATATAATATATAAATTATATTTCCTTACAGTGAAAGACTTCAAGAAAATTTAGTGAATTTAACTTTTAACTGACCAATAGAATATAGTTTTCTGTTTCTCTGTGTTCAAGCACTTCATTTAAGCTACAGAGAAAAGATGTGTTCATCAATATGTCTCAGTTTCAGAATTAGAGTCATAGGCAAAACTACCATTTATTTCACTGATCCCCACAGAGGAAGATTCCTTAAAGGAATGCAATCTCTTTACAATAGAAGCCTCCTGAAATTTGTCTGGTAATTCCCCAGCTACACTGCTGCCCTAATTCTAGCCAATATATTAGAATTAATAATAATTATATATTATATATAAATATATATATTATATATTTAAATATTATATATAAAATATATATTATATGTCTATATATTATATATAGTATATACTATATATAATATATAGACATATAATATATAGTAAATACTATATATAATATATATGTAATATATAGTATATATATACTATATATATAGTACTATATACTCTATATAATATATAAATATATAATATATAGTATATACTATATATAATATATAAATATATAATATATAGTATATACTATATATTATATAAATATATAATATATAGTATATACTATATATTATATAAATATATAATATATAGTATATACTATATAATATATAAATATATAATATATAGTATATACTATATAATATATAAATATATAATATATAGTATATACTATATATAATATATAAATATATAATATATATTTTATATATAATATTTAAATATATAATATATATATTTATATATAATATATAATTATTATTAATTCTAATATATTGGCTAGAATTAGGGCAGCAGTGTAGCTGGGGAATTACCAGACAAATTTCAGGAGGCTTCTATTGTAAAGAGATTGCATTCCTTTAAGGAATCTTCCTCTGTGGGGATCAGTGAAATAAATGGTAGTTTTGCCTATGACTCTAATTCTGAAACTGAGACATATTGATGAACACATCTTTTCTCTGTAGCTTAAATGAAGTGCTTGAACACAGAGAAACAGAAAACTATATTCTATCGGTCAGTTAAAAGTTAAATTCACTAAATTTTCTTGAAGTCTTTCACTGTAAGGACCATGTGGTTGGTATTGGGAAGGAGCTGTCTTGAGTGACCTTGATGATGTGTAATTAATGTGCAAGGAATTCCAAAATTGTTTATGTACAGAAGTCATTTAATCGACAAATGTAGTCAAATTGTCAGTTTCCACTCATTTCACTTTCTAACAGTGGAGAATTTGAAACTAGTGCAAATTAGGAATAGATTTAGCTTTGGTTTTTAAAAAAATAATTAGCCTTTTGTTTTTCTCCTGAAAAATTGGGGTTTCTCCCTGGGATCCTCTTAATCTACTTCTTCAAAGATGACTCCTAGGGAAAGGTGACAATGATGAGCAAGGAGAAAATCTTCACTGATGGCTACTAGGGCAGCTTGTAAGTGAAAGTGAGATTCAGTGACAATCTGTGCTAGGGGTTCTCAAATTTTAATGTGCATATGATTCACCTGGATATCTTGTTAAATTGCAGCGTCTGATTCAGAAGGTTGAGACCTGAGAGTGATTTTCTGACCTGCTCTTAGGTAATGCTGACCTTGCTGGTTCACAGGCCACACTGAATATCAACGGCCTAGGCCAGTCATTCGAAACACCTGGGGGGACTGTTTAACGCTTTCTTTGGGTAGAGTCACACAGTAAAAAAGAAGAAAAACCTCCTGATATCCAGGTATTATGGCAGACAAAGTAAATAAAAATCTTTAGATTGAGCCCCTGCATCAGTATTTTCTTTACTTAGAGATATGGTTTGGAGTTTTGTCCCCTCCAAATCTTATGCTGAAATATGTTTGAGGTGGGGCGTAGTGGGAGGTGTTTGGGTCATGGGGGTGGATCCCTCATGAATGGCTTGGTGCCCTCCCGGCCGTAATGAGTAAGTTCTCACTCTATTAGTTCACGCTAGAACTGGTGATTTAAAACAGCCTGGCACTTCCTCTCTTCTTCTCTCTCTCACCACCATGTGACACACCTGCTGTCCTTTCACTTTCTGCTGTGAGTAAAAGCTTCCTCACAAGAAGCTGAATAGATGCTGGTGCCATGCTTGTATAGCCTGTGTAATCATGAGTCAAATAAAACCCCTTTTCTTTATAAATTACCCAGCCTCAGGTACCTTTTTGGTTTGTGATAGGGTCTTGCTCTGCTGCCCAGGCTGAAATGGTACAATACTTGGCTCACTGCAGTCTCAACTTCCCAGGCTGAATTGATCTTCCCACTTCAGCCTCTCAAGTAGCTGAGACTACAGGTGTGTGACACCATGCCTGGCTAATATTTTTAGTTTTTTGTAGAGACAGACTCTCACTATGTTGCCAAGGCTGATCTCAAACTCCTGGGCTCAAGTGATCCTCCTGCCTCAGCCTACCAAAGTATTGGGATTACAGAAATAAGCCCCCACACCTGGCCTCAGTGTAGTTCTTTTATCAATTCTGGGAGTTTTCTGAAAGAGTCTTTAGTGTTTTCTAGGTAAACAATCATATTATCAGCAAACAGTGATATTTTGACTTCCTCTTTACTGATTTGGATTGGATGCCCTTTACTGTTTTCTCTTGTCTGATTGCTCTGGCTGAGACTTCCAGTACTATGTTGAAGAGGAGTGGTGAGAGTGGGCATCCTTATCTTGGTCCAGTTCTCAGAGGGAATGCTTTCAACTTTTCCCCACTCAGTATTATATTGGCTGTGGGTTTCTCATAGATGGATTTTATTATAATGAGGTATGTCCTCTGTATGTCCTCTGTATTCCGATTTTGCTGAGAGTTTTAATTATAAAGCAATGCTGGATTTTGTCAAATGCTTTTTCTGCATCTATTGAGATGATCATGTGATATTTGTTTTTAATTCTGTTTATGTGATGTATCACTTTTATTGACTTGCATATGTTAAACCATCCCTGCATCCCTAGTATGAAACCCACTTGATCATGGTGGATTATCTTTTCGATATGTTGTTGGATTTGGTTAGCTAGTATTTTGCTAAGGATTTTTGCATCTTTGTTTATCAGGGATATTGGTCTGTAATTTGCTTTTTTAAACATTTTCTTTCCTGGTTTTGGTATTAGGGTGATACTGGCTTCATAGAATGACACAGGGAGGATTCCCTCTTTATCTCATGGAATGGTATCAATAGGATTGGTACCTGTTCTTCTTTGAATGGCTGGTAGAATTCAGCTGTGAGTCCCTCTGGTCCTGGACTTTCTTTTGTTGGTAATTTTTTG
Organism: Gorilla gorilla gorilla; assembly: GCF_029281585.2. Lineage (NCBI taxonomy): Eukaryota > Metazoa > Chordata > Mammalia > Primates > Hominidae > Gorilla > Gorilla gorilla. Next base: position 36,578,375 of record NC_073239.2, read on the forward strand.
TTACTGTTTAAATCTTGCCAATCGTTATTGGTCTGTTCAAGGTATTGAATTCTTCCTGATTTAAGCTGGGATGGTTGTATCTTTCCAGGAATTTACCATCTCCTCTAGGTTTTCTAGTTTATGCACATAAAGGTGTTCATAGTAGCATTAAATGGTCTTTTGTATTTCTGTGATGTCAGTTGTAATATCTCCTGTTTCATTTCTAATTGAGCTTATTTGGATTTTCTCTCTTCTTTCCTTGGTTAATCTTGCTAATGGTGTATCATATTTTATTTATCTTTTCAAAGAAACAGCTTTTTGTTTCATTTATCTTTTTGATTTTTTTTCTGTTTCAAATTCAGTTAGTTCTGCTCTAATCTTGGTTATTTCCTTTCTTCTGCTGGATTTGGGTTTGGTTTGTTCTTGTTTCTCTAGTTCCTTGAGGTGTGACCTTAGATTGTTTGTGCTCTTTCAGACTTTTTGATGTAGGCATTTAGGGCTATGAGCTTTCCTCTTAGCACCACCTTTGCCGTATCCCAGATGTTTTGATAGGTTGTGTCACTACTGTTGTTCAGTTAGAAGAATTTTAAAATTTCCATCTTGATTTCATTTTGACCCAGTGATCACTCAGGAGCAGCTTATTTAATTTCCAATATTTGCATGGTTTTGAAGGTTCCTTTTGGTGTTGATTTCCAGTTTTATTTCACTGTGGTCTGAGAGAGTGCTTGATATAATTTTGATTTTCTTAAATTTACTGAGGCTTGTTCTGTGGCCTATCATGTGGCCTGTCTTGGAGAAAGTTCGATGTGCTGATGAATAGAATGTATATTCTGCAATTGTTGGGTAGAATGTTCTGTTAATATCTGTTAGTTTCATTTGTTCCAGAGTATAGTTTAAATCTATTGTTTCTTTGTTGACTTTCTGTCTTGATGACCTGTCTAGTGCTGTCAGTGGAGTATGGATGTCCCCTACTATTATTGCGTTGCTGTCTATCTCATTTCTTAGGTCTGTTATTAAGTGTCTTATAAATTTGGGAACTCCAGTGTTAGGTGCATATATATTTAGGATTGTGATATTTTTGTGTTAGACAAGGCCTTTTATCATTATATAATGTCTGTCTTTGTCTTCTTTAACTGCTGTTGCTTTAAAGTTTGTTTTGTCTGATATAAGAATAGCTATTTCTGCTCGCTTTTTGTGTTCATTTGCATGGAATACCTTTTTCTACCTCTTTACCTTCAGTTTAGGTTAGTCTCTTGGAGGCAGCAAACAGTTGGTTGATGAATTCTTATCCATTCTGCAGTCTTTTAAGTGGAGCATTTACGTCATTGACATTCAACGTTAGTATTGAGATGTGAGATGCCATTCCATTCATCATGCTATTTGTTGCCTATACCTTGTTTTTTGTTTTCTAATTGTGTTTTCTTTCCGTATACTTTGTGTTCTAAGATACATGTGCAGAACTTGCAGGTTTGTTACACAGGTATACACGTGCCATGGTGGTTTTCTGTACCCATCAACCCATCATCTACATTACGTATTTCTCCTAATGCTATCTCTCCCTTAGCCCCCCACCCCCAACAGTCCCCAGTTTGTGATGTTATCTCCCTGTTTCCATGTGTTCTCATTGTTCAGCTCCCACTCATGACTGAGAACATGTGGTGTTTGGTTTTCTGTTCCTGTGTTAGTTTGCTGAGAATGATGGTTTCCAGCTTCATGTCCCTGTGAAGGACATGAAGTCATCCTTTTTTGGCTGCATAGTATTCCATGAGGTGTATGTGCCACATTTTCTTTATCCAGTCTATCATTGATGGGCATTTGGGTTGGTTCCAATTCTTTGCTATTGTGAACAGTGCTACAATAAACATATGTGTGCATGTGTCTTTATAGTAGAATGATTTATAATCCTTTGGGTATATATCCAGTAATGGGATCACTGGGTCAAATGGTATTTCTGGTTCTAGATCCTTGAGGAATTGCCACACTGCCTTCCACAATGGTTGAACTAATTTACACTTCCATCAACAGCATAAAAGCATTTCTATTTCTCCACATCCTCTCCAGCATCTGTTGTTTCCTGACCTTATAATGATCACCATTCTAACCGGCATGAGATCGTATCTCATTGTGGTTTTGATTTGCATGTCTCTTATGACCAGTGATGATGAACTTTTTTTCATATGTTTGTTGGCTGCATAAATGTCTTCTTTTGAGAAGTATCTGTTCATATCCTTCACCCACTTTTTGATGAGGTTGTTTTTTTCCTTGTAAATTTGTTTAAGTTTCTTGTATATTCTGGATATTAGCCCTTGTCAGATGGATAGATTGCAAAAATTTTCTCCCATTCCATAGGTTGCCTGTTCACTCTGATAATAGTTTCTTTTGCTGTGTAGAAGCTGTCTTGTTTAATTAGATCCCATTTGTCAATTTTGGCTTTTGTTGCCATTGCTTTTGGTGTTTTAGTCATGAACTCTTTGCCCATGCCTATGTCCTGAATGATATTGCCTAGGTTTTCTTCTAGGGTTTTTATAGTTTTAGATCTTATGTTTAAGTCTTTGATCCATCTTGACTTTATTTTTGTATAAGGTGTAAGGAAGGGATCCAGTTTCAGTTTTCTGCATATGGCTAGCCAGTTTTCCCAACACCATTTATTAAATAGGGAATCCTTTCCCCATTGCTTGTTTTTGTCAGGTTTGTCAAAGATCAGATGGTTGTAGATGTGTGGCATTATTTCTGAGGGTTCTGTTCTGTTCCATTGGTCTATATATCTGTTTTGGTAGCAGTACCATGCTGTTTTGGTTACTGCAGCCTTTCAGTATAGTTTGAAATCAGGTACCATGATGCCTCCAGGTTTGTTCTTTTTGCTTAGGGTTGTCTTGGCTATACAGGCTTGTTTTTGGTTCTGTATGAAATTTAAGGTAGGTTTTTCTAATTCTGTGAAGAAAGTCAATGGTAGCTTGATGGGAATAGCATTGAATCTATAAATTACTGTGGGCAGTATGGCCTTTTTTACAATATTGATTCTTCCTATCCATGAGCATGGAATGTTTTTCCATTTGTTTGTGTCCTCTCTTATTTCCTTGAGCAGTGGTTTGTAGTTCTCCTTGAAGAGGTCCTTCACATCCTTTGTAAGTTGGATTCCTAGGTATTTTATTTTCTTTGTAGCAATTGTGAATGGCTGTTCACTCATGATTTGGCTCTCTGTTTGTCTATTATTGGTGTATAGGAATTCTCGTGATTTTTGCACATTGAGTTTTGTATTCCGAGACTTTGCTGAAGTTGCTCATCAGCTTAAGGAGATTTTTGGCTGAGATGATGTTGTTTTCTAAATAAACAATCATGTCATCTGCAAACAGAGACAATTTGACTTCCTCTCTCTTCCTATTTGAATACCCTTTATTTCTTTCTCTTTCCTGATTTCCCTGGCCAGAACTTCCATTACTATGTTGAATAGGAGTGGTGAGAAAGGGCATTCTTGTCTTGTGTCAGTTTTCAAAGGGAATGCTTCCACCTTTTGCCCATTTAGTATGATATGGCTGTGGGTTTGTCATAAATAGGTCTTATCATTTTGAGATTTGTTCCATCAATACCTAGTTTATTGAGAGTTTTTGCATGAAGGGGTGTTGAATTTTATTGAAGGACTTTTCTGCATCTTGAAATAATCATGTGGTTTTTGTTGTTGGTTTTGTTTATGTGATGGATTACATTTATCGATTTGCATATGTTGAACCAGACTTGCATCCCAGGGATGAAGCTGACTTGATCGTGGAGGATAAACTTTTTGATGTGCTGCTGGATTTGGTTTCCAGTATTTTATTGAGGATTTTTGCAATGATGTTCATCAGGGATATATGCCTGAAATTTTCTTTTTTTGTTTTGTCTCTGCCAGGTTTTGGAATTAGGATGATGCTGGTCTCATAAAATGAATTAGGGAGGAGTACCTGTTTTTCTATTGTTTGGAATAGCTTCAGAAGGAATGGTACCTTCTCTTCTTTGTATCTCTGGTAGAATTTGGCTGTGAACCTGTCTGGTCCTGAGCTGAAAAATGAAGCATTCACTTGATTGCTGTACGTCTTTGACTATTTTCTAGAGTTCTGATAAAGCTGATTTGGACAGTTTTTGATATTTTTCTCCATGTTTCTGTAGAAGAATGTGTCTTTGGAATTTCCTACTATACCATTTTCAGTTATATACACACATAAGTGGTAAAAATAAAGAAAAGCAAGGGACAATTGAGACAAATACTCCCCCCGCTTTGGTACATAGTAAGATGGATATGGCTGGGGAGTGACCCACTTGAGGAGGCAATCTGTCCCTTAGCAGAGCTCTAGCACTGTGCTGGGAGATCTGCTGCTCTCTTCAGAGCCAGCAGGCAGGAACGTTTAAGTGTATTGAAGCTGTGCCCACAGCCACCCCTTCCCTTGGGTGCTCTGTCCCTAGGAGATGGAAGTTTTATCTATTAGCCTGAAAGAGGGCTGCTGCCTCTCTTTCAGGAATGCCCTGCCCAGAGAGGAGAATTCTAGACAGTCAGTCTGGCTACAAAGGCTTTGCTGAGCTGCGGTGAGCTCTGCCCAGTTTGAACTTCCTGGAAGCCTAGTTTACAGTGTGAAGGGAAAACTGCCTACTCAAGCCTCAGTAATGGCAAATGCCCCTCCCCCGACCAAGCTTGAGCATCCCAGGTCAACTTTAGACTGCTGTGCTGGCAGTGAGAATTTCAAGCCAGTGGATCTTAGCTTGCTGGGCTTTGTGGGATTGGGATCCACTGAGCTAGACCACTTGGCTCCCTGGTTTCAGCCCCCATTCCAGGTGAGTGAAGGGTTCTGCCTCGCTGGTGTTCCAGGTGTCACTGGGGTATGAAAAAGCAAAACAAACAAAAAAACAAACTCCTGCAGCTAGTTCGGTGTCTTCCCAAATGGGCACCCAGTTTTGCGCTTGAAACCCAGGGCCCTGGTGGTGTAGGGAATCTCCTGGTCTGTGGGTTGTGAAAACCATGGGAAAAACATAGTATCTGGGTCAGAATGCTCCATTCCTCACTGCATGGTCCCTCATGGCTTCCCTTGGCTAGGGGAAGGAGTTCCCTGACCCCTTGCACTTTCCAAGTGAGGCGATGCCCCACCCTGCTTCAGCTCGCCTTTGGGGGGCTGCACCCACTGTCTAACCAGTCCCAATGAGATGAGCCAGGTGCCTCAGTTGGATATGCAGAAATCACCCGCCTTCTGTGTTGATCTTGCTTGGAGCTGCAGACTGGAGCTCTTCCTATTTGGCTATCTTGCTAGCCCTCATATTTTTGTTTTATAGGTCCTGTGAGATTTATGCTTTAAAAAGCTTCTGTATTGAGGTGTTTCCAGGATTTGTTTCAAGATTTAGAACTCTTTTTTGCAGTTCCTATAGTCTTGGCATTGTAGTGGCAAATTCTCTCAGCATTTGTTTGTCTGAAAAAGACTGTATCTTTCCTTCATTTTAGAAGCTTATTTTTGCTGGATACAAAGTTCTTGGCTGATAATTTTTTTAAGGAGGCTGAAAATAGGGCCCCAATCCCTTCTAGCTTGTAGGGTTTCTGCTGATAAATCTGCTGTTAATCTGATAGCTTTTCCTTTATAGGTTACCTGGTGCTTTTGTTTCACAGCTCTTAAGATTCTTTCCTTCATCTTAACTTTAGATAACCTGATGACAATGTGTGTAGATGATGATCTCTTTGTGATGAATTTCCCAAGCATTCTTTGAACTTCTTATATTTGGATGTCTAGATCTCTAGCATGGCCAGGGAAATTTTCCTCCATTATTCCCCAAATATGTTTTCCAAACTTTTAGATTTCTCTTCTTTAGGAATGCTGATTATTCTTAGGTTTGGTCATTTAAAATAATCCCAGACTTCTTGGAGGCTTTGTTCATATTTTCTTTTCTTTTCTTTTTTTTTTTTTTTGAGACAAAGTTTCACTCTTGTTGCCTAGGCTGGAGTGCAATGGCATGATCTTGGCTCACCACAAACTCTGCCTCCTGGGTTGAAGCGATTCTCCTGCCTCAGCCTCCTGAGTAGCTGGGATTATAGGCATGTGCCACCATACCTGGCTAATTTTGTGTTTTTAGTAAAGACAGGGTTTCTCCATGTTGGTCAGGCTGGTCTTGAACTCCTGACCTCAGGTAATCCACCCACCTCGGCCTCCCAAAGTGCTGGGATTACAGGCATAAGCCACCACGCCTGGCCCATATTTTCTTATTCTTTGTCTTTGTTGCATTAGGTTAATTCAAAAACCTTGTCTTTGAGCTCTGAAGTCCTTTCTTCTACTTGTTCAATTCTATTGGTGAGATTTTCTAGAGCATTTTGCATTTATATAAGTGTGTCCATTGTTTCCTGAAATTTTCATTATTTGTTATTTATGCTATCTAATTCATTGAAAATTTCTCCCCTCATTTCTTGCATCCCTTTTTTTGACTTTCTTAAATTGGGTTTCGCCTTTCTTTGGTGCCTCCTTGATTAGCTTAATAACTACTTCTAAATTCTTTTTCAGGTAAATCGGGGATTTCTTCTTGTTTGGATCCATTGATGGTGAGCTGGTATATTTTGGTGGTGTTAAAAAACCTTGTTTTGTCATATTAACAGAGTTGGCTTTCTGGGTCCCCTCTCATCTGGGTAGGCTCTGTCAAGGAAAGGTCTATGGTTCAAGGCTGTTGTTCAGATTCTTTTCTCCCATGGATGTTTCCTTGATATAGTACTCTCCTTCTTTTCCTAGGGATGTGGCTTCCTGAGATGTGAGCTGTAGTGATTGTTCTCTCTCTTCTGGATCTAGCCACCTAGCATGTCTAGCATGCTCTGGGCCAGTACTGGGGGTTGTCTGCACAGAGTCCTGTGATGTGAACCATCTGTGGGTCTCTCAGCCATAGATACCAGCACCTGCTCTGGTGGAAGTGGCAGGGGTGGGGGAAAATGGACTCTGTGGGTCCTTATCTTTGGCTGTTTAATGCACTATTTTTGTGCTGATTGGCCTCTTGCCGGGAGGTGGTGCTTTCAAGAGAGCATCAGCTGTGGTAGTATGGGAAGGAACAGGTGGTGGGTGGGGCCCTAGAACTCCCAAGAGTATATGCCTTTGTCTTCAGCTACCAGGGGCGGGTAGGGAAGGACCATTAAGTGGGGACAGGGCTAGGCGTATCTGAGCTCAGATTCTCCTTAGGCAGGTCTTGCTGCAGCTGCTGTGGGGGTTGGGAGTATGGTTCCCAGGTCAACGGAGTTAATGTTCCTAAGAGGATTATGGCTGCCTCTACTGTGTCATGCAGTTGTCAGGGAAGTGGGGGAAAGCCAGTAGTCACAAGCCTCACCCAGCTTCCACTCAACTGAAAAGGCTGGTCTCACTCCCACCATGCCCCTTCCCCCAATAACACCGAGTCTGTTTCCAGGCAGTGGGCAAGCAGGGCTGAGAACTTACCCCAGCCTACCCGCCTTCCAGCTGAGAAAGTAAGTAGAGCTGTGGAGTCTGCACACCGGATTCACATCCTCCCTCGAGTTCTGGGCAGGAGATTTCTTGATTAGTTTAAATTGTTACAAAGTTCATCTGGAGGTTTCCTTCTGTGGCCCTTCCCCAGTGCATCTTGCAGCCCTCTCTGAGGGCCCCTGTGAGGCAAGGCAGAAATGGCTTGCTAGGGGACCCAGCGAGCACCCAGGGCTTTTCCTGCGTCTTCCTCTACCGCTGTATTTCACTCGGCTTTCTAAATTGACTCAGCTGCAGGTAAGGTCAGTATCTTCTCCCATGATCTAGACCTTCAGGTTCCATGGTGAGGGTTTGTTTTCAGGGGTGGACAATTCCCCTTTCCCAATTCCACAGCTTGGGCACTCACAGTGTTTGGGGTGTCTCCTGGGCCCTGCAGGAGCAATCTACTTCTTTCAGAGGATCTATGGGTTCTCTTAGCTTTCCTGGTTTATTCCTGCAGTTGTTCTGAAGCAAAAGTTCATGATTCGAGCCTCCATATGCTGCTCTGTCCGTCGGAGTGGGAGCTGCAATTTAGTCCTGCTTCCTGTCCGCCATGATGTCTCCAATCCGCATAATGTTTTTGAAGTTTATCTGTGTTGTATTGTGTATCAGTACTTAATTCCTTTTCTGTGAGTGAATAATATTACATCATTTGGATATACCACATTTTAAAATACGTTCATAAGTTGATGGATGTTTGGGTTCTTTTGGCTATTGTGAATAGTACTGCTATGAACATTCATGTATAGGTTTTTATTCCAACATCTGTTTTTAATTATTTGGGGTATATACTTAGGAGTGGAATTGCTGAGTCTTATGGGAATTCTATTTTTAACTTATTTAGAAACTGACAAACTATTTTCTAAAGTGGCTGCATCATTTTACATGCCCTCCAAGAATATATGAGAGTTCCAATTTTTCATATTCTCATCAACACTTGTTATTTTCAGCTTTTTAGAAAAATTATAACTGTTCTAGTGGATATGAAGTGGTACCTCATTGTGGTTTTGATTTGCATTTCCCTAATAACTAATGATATTGAGCATCTATTCATGTACTTTTTGACCATCTGTATAGCTTCTGTGGAGAAATGTCTATGTAAGTCCTTTGCCTATTTAAAAATTGGGTTATCTTTTTGTTGTTGAGTTGTAAGAATTCTTTACATATTCTGGACACCAGACACTTACCAGATATATGACTTGCAAGTATGTTTTCCCATTCCACAGGTTGCCTTTTCACTCTGTTGATAGTGTCTTTTGATGCACAAAATTTTAAAAATTTTGATGAAGTCTATTGATTGACTGATTGATTGAGACAGGGTCTTGTTCTGTCACCCAGGCTGGAGCTGGCACCATCACAGCTCACTGAACCCCGGAACTTCTGAGCTCAAGGGATCCTCCTACCTTAGCCTCCTGAGAAGCTGGGACTACAGGCACATGTGCTTGGCTAATTTTTAAATTTTCTTGTAGAGACAGGGTCTTGCTTTGTTTCTCAGGCTGGTCTTGAGCTGTCTTCAAGTGATCCTCCTGCCTCAGCATCCCAAAGTGCCGACATTAGAGGCATAAGCCTGGCTCACTTATTTATTTTTGAATTTGATTTATTATACTTTTCATCTTATACCTAAAGAACCATTAACTAATTCAAGGATACAAACGTTTAAATCTATGTTTTCTTCTAAGAGTTTTATAACTTTAGCACTTATATTTAGGTATTTGATTAATTTTGAGTTATTTTTTATATGGGATAAAATAAGAGTCCAATTTCATTCTTTTGCACATGATATCCAGTTGTCCCAGCACCATTTGTTAAAGAGACTATTCTTTCTCCATTGAATGATCTTGGTGCCCTTGTTAAAAATCAATTGACCACAGATATACAGGTTTATTTCTAAACTTCCAATTCTATTCTGTTGATCTATATGTCTGTTTTATACCAATACCACACTGCCTTGATTCCTGTAGCTTTGTAGTAAGTCTTGAAATCAGAAAGTATGAGTCCTTTCACTCTGTTCTTTTTCAAGATTGTTTTGGCTATTTTAGGTCTTTTGAGATTCCCTATAAGTTTTAGTATTGGCTTTTGCATTTCTGTGAAAAAGCCCATTGGAATTTTGATATAGATTGCATGGAATCTGTAAAGAACTTTGAGAAGCATTGCGATCTTAATGATGTAATGCATTCCAATCCATGAACATGAGATGTTTATGTATTTACTTGTCTTAAATCTATTTCGCAATGTTTTGTAGTTTTTATAAGTCTGATACCACTTTAATTAAATTAATTCCTAAGTATTTAGCTATTTTTGATGCTATTAGAAATAAATTTGGCTTTTTTTTTGAGATGGAATCTCTTTTTTTATATTAGAAGGATTTATTTCAAAAACAATTTTAAGAAATATACAATCAGTAAATTTGAAATAAACCAATCTATAAAACTTTGATTCATACACAACTTTTGGAAAACATCTTGCATTATTCAAAGTTATACCTTTGTGGATTTAATTAATACCCAACACATAAGGCAATTCTTTTTTTTTTTTACATTCCTTTTTTTTAAATTATACTTTAAGTTTTAGGGTACATGTGCACAACATGCAGGTTTGCTACGTATGTATACATGGGCCATGTTGGTGTGCTACTCCCATTAACTCGTCGTTTAACATTAGGTATATCTCCTAATGCTATCCCTCCCCCCTTCCCCCACCCCACAACACGCCCCAGTGTGTGATGTTCCCCTTCCTGTGTCCATGTGTTCTCACTGTTCAATTCCCACCTATGAGTGAGAACATGCGGTGTTTGGTTTTTTGTCCTTGCAATAGTTTGCTGAGAATGATGGTTTCCAGCTTCATCCATGTCCCTACAAAGGACATGAACTCATCACTTTTTATGGCTGCATAGTATTCCATGGTGTATATGTGCCACATTTTCTTAATCCAGTCTATCATTGTGGGACATTTGGGTTGGTTCCTAGTCTTTGCTATTGTGAATAGTGCCACAGTAAACATATGTGTGCATGTGTCTTTATAGCAGCATGATTTATAATCCTTTGGGTATATACCCAGTAACGGGATGGCTGGGACAAATGGTATTTCTAGTTCTAGATCCCTGAGGAATTGCCACACCGACTTCCACAATGGTTGAACTAGTTTACAGTCCCACCAACAGTGTAAAAGTGTTCCTATTTCTCCACAACTTCTCCAGCACCTGTTGTTTCCTGACTTTTATTTATTTATTTATTTATTTTATTTTATTTTTTAATTTATTATTATTATACTTTAAGTTTTAGGGTACATGTGCACAATGTGCAGGTTAGTTACATATGTATACATGTGCCATGCTGGTGTGCTGCACCCACTAACTCGTCATCTAGCATTAGGTATATCTCCCAATGCTATCCCTCCTCCCTCCACCCACCCCACAACAGTCCCCAGAGGGTGATGTTCCCCTTCCTGTGTCCATGTGTTCTCATTGTTCATTTCCCACCTATGAGTGAGAATATGCGGTGTTTGGTTTTTTGTTCTTGCGATAGTTTACTGAGAATGATGATTTCCAATTTCATCCATGTCCCTACAAAGGACATGAACTCATCATTTTTTATGGCTGCATAGTATTCCATGGTGTATATGTGCCACATTTTCTTAATCCAGTCTATCATTGTTGGACATTTGGGTTGGTTCCAAGTCTTTGCTATTGTGAATAGTGCCGCAATAAACAAACGTGTGCATGTGTCTTTATAGCAGCATGATTTATAATCCTTTGGGTATATACCCAGTAATGGGATGGCTGGGTCAAATGGTATTTCTAGTTCTAGATCCCTGAGGAATCACCACACTGACATCCACAATGGTTGAACTAGTTTACAGTCCCACCAACACTGTAAAAGTGTTCCTATTTCTCCACATTCTCTTCAGCACCTGTTGTTTCCTGACTTTTTAATGATTGCCATTCTAACTGGTGTGAGATGGTATCTCATTGTGGTTTTGATTTGCATTTCTCTGATGGCCAGTTATGATGAGTATTTTTTCATGTGTCTTTTGGCTGCATAAATGTCTTCTTTTGAGAAGTGTCTGTTCATATCATTCGCCCACTTTTTGATGGGGTTGTTTGTTTTTTTCTTGTAAATTTGTTTGAGTTCATTGTAGATTCTGGATATTAGCCTTTTGTCAGATGAGTAGATTGCAAAAACTTTCTCCCATTCTGTAGGTTGCCTGTTCACTCTGATGGTAGTTTCTTTTGCTGTGCAGAAGCTCTTGAGTTTAATGAGATCCCATTTGTCAATTTTGGCTTTTGTTGCCATTGCTTTTGGTGTTTCGGACATGAAGTCCTTGCCCATGCCTATGTCCTGAATGGTAATGCCTAGGTTTTCTTCTAGGGTTTTTATGGTTTTAGGTCTAACATGTAAGTCTTTAATCCATCTTGAATTAATTTTTGTATAAGGTGTAAGGAAGGGATCCAGTTTCAGCTTTCTCCATATGGCTAGCCAGTTTTCCCAGCACCATTTATTAAATAGGGAATCGTTTCCCCATTTCTTGTTTTTGTCAAGATCAGATAGTTGTAGATATGTGGCATTATTTCTGAGGGCTCTGTTCTGTTCCATTGGTCTATATCTCTGTTTTGGTACCAGTACCATGCTGTTTTGGTTACTGTAGCCTTGTAGTATAGTTTCAAGTCAGGTAGCATGGTGCCTCCAGCTTTGTTCTTTTTGCTTAGGATTGTCTTAGCAATGCAGGCTCTTTTTTGGTTCCATATGAACTTTAAAGTAGTTTTTTCCAATTCTGTGAAGAAAGTCATTGGTAGCTTGTTGGGGATGGCACTGGATCTATAAATTACCTTGGGCAGTATGGCCATTTTCATGATATTGATTCTTCCTATCCATGAGCATGGAATGTTCTTCCATTTGTTTGTATCCTCTTTTATTTCATTGAGCAGTGGTTTGTAGTTCTCCTTGAAGAGGTCCTTCACATCTCTTGTAAGTTGGATTCCTAGGTATTTTATTCCCTTTGAAGTAATTGTGAATGGTAGTTCACTCATGATTTGGCTCTCTGTTTGTCTGTTATTGGTGTATAAAAATGCTTGTGATTTTTGCACATTCATTTTGTATCCTGAGACTTTGCTGAAGTTGCTTATCAGCTTAAGGAGATTTTGGGCTGAGACGATGGGGTTTTCTAGATATACAATCATGTCATGAGAAAAACTAATGTTAGTTCTTTTTAAAAATTTGGTAGAATATACCAGTGAAGTAATGTAGTCTTGTTTTTTTTTTATTTTTGGTTGGATGGTTTTTGATTATTGATTACAGTTTTTCACTTGTTATAGATCTGTTCATATTTTCTATATATTTTTTGAGTTAGTTTTGGTAGTGTCCTTATGTGTCTTGTTTTAGGTTATCTAATTTGTTGACATATAATTGCTCATAGTATTCTCTTATAATCCCATTTTTATGTAAGAACAGTATTAATGTCCCTAGTGTCATTTCTGCCTTGCTAGAATTCTTGGTTGACATTTTTTTTTTCTTTTAGCACTCTAATATGTCATTCCACTGCCTTCTGGTCTCCATGGTTTCTGATGAGAAATTGGCTGTTAATCTTATTTGGAATCCCTTGTTGATAGTCACTTCTCTTTTGCTACTTTCTAGATCTCTTTAAGCCTATTTATGTGACACTCATTGAGCTTCTTGGATATATAGTTTCACGTCTTTTGTCAACCTTGGGAAGTTTTTTTTTTTTTTTTTGCTGGTGTCTTGCTCTGTTGCCAGGCTGGAATGCAGTGGCACAATCGCGGCTCACTGCAACCTCCACCTCAAGGGTTCAAGTGATTCTTCTGCCTCAGCCTCCCAAGTAGCTGGGACTACAGGTGTGTACCACTCTGGCCAACTAATTTTTGTATTTTTAGTAGAGACTGGGTTTCACTATGTTGGCCAGGATGGTCTTGATCTCTTGACCTCATGATTCACCCGCCTCTGCTTCTCAAAGTGCTGGGATTACAGGTGTGAGCCAGCGTACCCAGCCAACTTTGGGAAGTTTTAAGGTTTTTGTTGTTGTTGTTGTTGTTTTTGAGACAGAGTCTCCCTCCATCACCCAGGCTGGAGTGCAGTGTTGCTATCTCAGTTCACTGCAACCTCCACTTCCCGGGTTCAAATGATTCTTGTGCTTCAGCCTCCCAAGTAGCTGGGACTACAGGCATGTGTGCCACCATGTCTGGCTAATATTTTCTGTACTTTTAGTAGAGACAGAGTTTCACAGTTTTGACCAGACTTGATCTCAAACTCCTGGCCTCAAGTGATCTGCCCACCTCAGCTTCCCAAAATGTTGGGATTACAGGCATGAGTCACTGCACCTGGCCAACTTAGGGACGTTTTTGACTGTTATTTCTTGAAATATTCTTTCTGTCCCTTTCCTCTCTTCTCTTCTTCTAGGATTCCTATTGTGTGTACAGGGTACAACTGATAGTGTTCCACAGGTTTCCTAAGCTATGTTAGTTTTACTAAATGTGTTTTTCTTTCTGTTCATCAGATTGGATAATCTCAAATAACTTATATTCAAGTTAACTGATTCTTATTTCTGTCTGCTCAAATCTACTGTAGAATCCCTTTAATAAATTTTTCACTTCAGTTATTGTATTTTTTTGCTCCAGAATTTCTATTTGATATCTTCTTATAATTTTTATTTTGAGGAGAGTTCTTGCTCTGTTGCCCAGGCTGGAGTGCAGTGGCACAATCACAGCTCACTGAAACCTCAACCTTCCAGGCTCAAGTGAATGTCACACCTTAGCCTCCCAGTTGAGTAGCTAGGACCACAGTCATGTGCCACCATACTTGACCAACTTTTTTATTTGTAGTGCCAAGGTCTCACCATGTTTCCCAGGTTGATCTCAAAATCCTGGGCTCAAGTAGTCCTCCTACCTTGGCCTCCCAAAGTGTTAGGATTACAGGCATGAATCACTGCACCTGGACTATAATTTTTATTTACTTACTGATATTGTCTATTTGGTGAGATTCCCAGAAATAATTTGAAAGCTCTTCACAGTCCTTATTCCTCAAAATAACAAACTCCCCAGGTTTTCCTCTAGGCTTTTAAGTGAATCCATTGTTTATATCAATTGATATCTTTGCTCCCAGGGAGCAGTGGGCAGTTTATTTGCCTCTTAATGTTTTTGAAGAATGCTCTCCTTCTAGCTATTTCTTTGCCCTGAGAGAGTTGCAACTTAGATGAAATAAAGGCAAGCCCTCTATTGTAATTTTTCAGGGAGCTCCTAGATAAGTCAAAATAGACAAACAACTTCTGAGAACAAGGAACCCATACTGGGAACATGGACTGCCCTCTTCAAGATGACTGCTGAGCTGAGGAGGGGGGGATATGGCAAGGGTAAATTAAAATGCCATAGAGTTATACCATGTTTTAGTCACCTTTTATTTGATGAAGGATTCACTTGATTGCTGTACATCTTTGACTATTTTCTAGAGTTCTGATAAAGTGGATTTGAACAGTTTTGACATTTTTCTCCATGTTCCTATAGAGGAATGGATCTTTGGAATTTCCTACTGTACCATTTTCAGTTATATACATACATAAGCGGCAAAGATAAAGAAAAGAAAAGGATAATTGAGAGAAATACCGCCCCCCCCCAACTTTGGTACATAGCAAGATGGATATAGTTGAGTAGTTATTCAGAGGGGGCATCCAAAGTGTGGTAATATTCCTGTTTTTTTATTTGGGTAA
Organism: Gorilla gorilla gorilla; assembly: GCF_029281585.2. NCBI lineage: Eukaryota > Metazoa > Chordata > Mammalia > Primates > Hominidae > Gorilla > Gorilla gorilla. Next base: position 36,593,527 of record NC_073239.2, read on the forward strand.
AGAAGGGCATAGGCATTTCTAAATTTTATATTCTTTAAACTTGCACCTATATATTATATAGACTTCAGTATGCATGGTATATTACATAATTTAAAAAAAGGATTTGTTATAAATTTAGTGTTGTCTTTAACAAGACCCTTCATATAACTTTTTAAAAAATACCTTGAACTTATGTTAAAAAAACCACTCCAAAAATGTATGTCTAGTAATAGGGGAATAATTAAATAAGTTACAGTTTATTCATACATCAGGGCAATATTCAACTATGCCTATCTATTTGACCTTATAGAAGGTTGCAACATTTTAAGAGAAGAAAAATGCAGTTATGGAATACTTTCTATATTATAATCTGTTAAAGAAAAATAAAACCATTATATATGCATGCATTTGAATGCTTGTCTATGCATAGAAATTTAGATTAGTAGTAAACTGTTACCTGCAGGAAGTGGGATTATGAAAAGAGGGTGGGCACTTTTACCTTTAACTTTATACATTGTGCCTTTGTTCTCATTAGTTTCAAAGAACATCTTTATTTCTGCCTTCATTTCATTATTTCCCAGTAGTCATTCAGGAGCAGGTAGTTCAGTTTCCATGTAGTTGTGCAATTTTGAGTGAGTTTCTTAATCCTGAGTTCTAATTTGATTGCACTGTGGTCTGAGAGACAGTTTGTTGTGATTTCTGTTCTTTTACATTTGCTGAGGAGTGCTTTACTTCCAACTATGTGTTCAGTTTTGGAATAAGTGCGATGTGGTGCTGAGAAGAATGTATATTCTGTTGATTTGGGGTGGAGCGTTCTGTAGATGTCTATTAGGTCTGCTTGGTGCAGAGCTGAGTTCAAGTCCTGAATATCCTTGTTAACCTTCTGTCTCATTGATCTGTCTAATGTTGACAGTGGGGTGTTAAAGTCTCCCATTATTATTGCATGAGTCTAAGTCTCTTTGTAGGTCTCTAAGGACTTGCTTTATGAATCTGGGTGCTCCTGTATTGGGTGCATATATATTTAGGATAGTTAGCTCTTCTCGTTAAATTGATCCCTCTACCATTATGTAATGGCCTTCTTTGTCTCTTTTGATCTGTGTTGGTTTAAAGTCTGTTTTATCAGAGACTAGGATTGCAACCCCTGCTTTTTTTGTTTTCCATTTGCTTGTTAGATCTTCCTCCATCCCTTTATTTTGAGTCTATGTGTGTCTTGGCATGTGTGGTAGGTCTCCTGAATACAGCACACCAATGGGTCTTGACTCTTTATCCAATTTGCCAGTCTGTGTCTTTTAATTGGAGCGTTTAGCCCATTTACATTTAAAGTTAATATTGTTATGTGTATGTGTGAATTTGATCCTGTCATTATGATGTTATCTGGTTATTTTGCTCATTAGTTGATGCAGTTTCTTCCTAGCTTCGATGGTCTTCACAATTTGGCATGTTTCTGCAATGTCTGGTACCAGTTGTTTCTTTCCATGTTCAGTGCTTCCTTCAGGAGCTCTTGAACAAAGACACAATGTGCCAGAATCTCTGGGACACATTTAGAGCAGTGTGTAGAGGGAAATTTATAGCACTAAATGCCCACAAGAGAAAGCAGGAAAGATCTAAATTCAACATCCTAACACCACAATTAAAAGAACTGGAGAAGCAAGAGCAAACAAATTCAAAAGCTAGTAGACGGGAAGAAATAACTAAGATTAGAGTAGAACTGAAGGAGATAAAGACACAAAAAACCCTTCAAAAAATCAATGAATCCAGGAGCTGGCTTTTTGAAAAGATCAACAAAATTGATAGACAGCTAGCAAGACTAATAAAGAAGAAAAGAGAGAAGAATCAAATAGACGCAATAAAAAACGATAAAAGGGATAACACCACCGATCCCATAGAAATACAAACTACCATCAGAGAATACTATAAACACCTTTATGCAAATAAACTAGAAAATCCACAAGAAATGGATAAATTCCTGGATACATACACCCTCCCAAGACTAAACCAGGAAGAAGTTGAATCTCTGAATAGACCAATAACAGGCTCTGCAATTGAGGCAATAATTAATAGCCTACCAACCAAAGAAAGTACAGAACCAGACAGATTCACAGCCAAATTCTACCAGAGGTAGAGGTACAAAGAGGATCTGGTATCATTCCTTCTGAAATTATTCCAATCAATAGAAAAAGAGGGAATCCTCCATAACTCATTTTATGAAGCCAGCATCATCCTGATACCAAAGTCTGGCAGAGACACAACAAAAAAAGAATTTTAGACCAATATGCCTGATGAACATCGATGTGAAAATCCTCAATAAAATACTGGCAAATCAAATCCAGCAGCACATCAAAAAGCTTATCCACCATGATCAAGTTGGCTTCATCCCTGGGATGCAAGGCTGGTTCAACATACACAAATCAATAAATGTAATCCATCATATAAACAGAACCAATGACAAAAACCACATGATTATCTCAATAGATGTGGAAAAGGCCTTTGACAAAATTCAACAGCCCTTCATGCTAAAAACTCTCAATAAACTAGGTATTGATGTAACATCTCCCAAAATAATAAGACCTATTTATGACAAACCCACAGCCAATATCATACTGAATGGACAAAAACTGGAAGCATTCCCTTTGAAAACTGGCACAAGACAGGGATGCCCTCTCTCAGCACTCCTATTCAACATAGTGGTGGAAGTTCTGGCCAGGGAAATCAGGCAAGAGAAAGAAATAAAGCGTATTCAATTAGGAAAAGAGGAAGTCAAATTGTCCCTGTTTGCAGATGACATGATTGTATATTTAGAAAACCCCATCATCTCAGCCCAAAATCTCCTTAAGCTGATAAGCAACTTAAGCAAAGTCTCAGGATACAAAATCAATGTGCAAAAATCACAAGCATTCCTATACACCAATAACAGACAAACAGAGAGCCAAATTATGAGTGAACTCCCATTCACAACTGCTACAAAGAGAATAAAATACCCAGGAATCCAACTTACAAGGGATGTGAAGGACCTCTTCAAGAGATCTAAAAACCACTCTCCATAAAGTAAAAGGGGACACACAAAAAATGGAAGAACATTCCATGCTCATGGATAGGAAGAATCAATATCATGAAAATGGCCATACTGCCCAAGGAAATTTATAGATTCAATGCCATCCCCATCAAGCTACCAATGACTTTCTTCACAGAATTGGAAAAAACTACTTTAAAGTTCATATGGAACCCAAAAAGAGCCCACATTGCCAAGACAATCCTAAGCAAAAAGAACAAAGCTGGAGGCACCATGCTACCTGACTTGAAACTATACTACAAGGCTACAGTAACCAAAACAGCATGGTACTGGTACCAAAACAGAGATATAGACCAATGGAACAGAACAGAGGCCTCAGAAATAACACCAATCATCTACAACCCTCTGATCTTTGACAAGCCTGACAAAAACAAGCAGTGGGGAAAGGATTCCCTATTTAATAAATGGTACTGGGAATACTGGCTAGCCATATGTAGAAAGCTGAAACTGGATCCCTTCCTTACACCTTATATAAAAATTAATTCAAGATGGATTAAAGACTTAAATGTTAGAAGTAAAACCATAAAAACCCTAGAAGAAAATAGAGCCAATACCATTCAGGACATAGGTATGGGCAAGGACTTCATGACTAAAACACCAAAAGCAATGGCAACAAAAGCCAAAATAGACAAATGGGATCTAATTAAACTCAAGAGCTTCTGCAGAACAAAATAAACTACATCAGAGTGAACAGGCAACCTACAGAATGGGAGAAAATTTTTGCAATCTACCCATCTGACAAAGGGCTAATATCTAGAATCTACAAAGAACTTAAACAAATTTCCAAGAATAAAACAAAAAACCCCATCAAAAGGTGGGCAAAGTATATGAACAGACACTTCTTAAAAGAAGACATTTATGCAGCCAACAGACACATGCAAAAATGCTCATCATCACTGGCCATCAGAGAAATGCAAATCAAAATCACAATGAGATACCATCTCACACCAGTTAGAATGGCAATCATTATAAAGTCAGGAAACAACAGATGCTGGAGAGGATGTGGAGAAATAGGAACACTTTTACAGTGTTGGTGGGACTGTAAACTAGTTCAACCATTGTGGAAGTCAGTGTGGTGATTCCTCAGGGATCTAGAACTAGAAATACCATTTGACCCAGCCATCCCCCTACTGGATATATTCCAAAGGGTTATGAATCATGCTACTATAAAGACACATGCACACGTATGTTTATTGCGGCACTATTCACAATAGCAAAGACCTGGAACCAACCCAAATGCCCATCAATGATAGACTGGATTAAGAAAATGTGGCATATATACACCATGGAGTACTATGCAGCCATTAAAAAGGATGAGTTCATGTCCTTTGCAGGGACATAGATGAAGGTGGAAACCATCAATTTCAGCAAACTATTGCAAGACAGAAAACCAAACACCACATGTTCTCACTCATAGGTGGGAACTGAACAATGAGCTTGGACATAGGGGAACATCACAAAATGGGGCCTGTCTTGGGGTGAGGGGCAGGGGGAGGGATAGCATTAGAAGAAATACCTAATGTAAATGATGAATTGATGGGTGCAGCAAACCAACATGGCACATGTATACCTATGTAACAAACCTGCATGTTGTGCACATGTACCCTATAACTTAAAGTATAAAAACAACACAACTTTATACTCATCTTTATTGTTGGAAAATTGTATGCTTGTGTTATTTTATAATAGAAATAATATCAAAATATAGGTTTGAAAACAACAAGTTCTATAAATATTAAAAAATCAAATCATTTAATGGTTTTGTGACTAAAATTGTTTAATTCTAAAAAGAGTTGATTCAAGAACTAGCTCATTATCCAGTTCCACAAATTGTTTCTTTCCCTGCATGCTTACTATGAATCAAGTTTATGCTAGTTGCTGGGGATAAAAAGATAAGACACTGTTCTTATCTTCAAAAGCCTAGTTGCATAGGGGAAGAGACCACGACACATAACAGACCTCATAGTCTTATAGGTACAATAAATGGAATATGAGCTTGTGTATTCTAGATATATCAATAAGAGAAATGCAGTCTAGCTTTGGGATGTGAGAATGGCTTTCAGATAGAAATCATGTCCGAGCTGAATATTAACAAAAGAATAGGTGTTTAACAGGCGACGCTACATATTTGACATCTAATAAGTTGCAGCAGTAGGACACTTTTGAGTTATTGAGAGTAGTACGAAATATTTTCTGCCCCTTTTCAACTAATGAGTTCAGCTGAGCCACTGAAATATTAGGGCTGACTTAAGGCAAGACTGTGATTGGTAGTTCAAGCTTATCTTTAGTACCATCCTAAGCAGATTTTCTAATTCATTTTCCCATTCTTTTTAGGCCCTTCTACTCACCTTGAAGCATAGTGTTTTCCAGTTGCCCAAGGAAGCTCTCCAGGAGAGTCCCTTGGTCTTTCAGGTAGGAATTTTCTTCCTCTCTTAGGCTACCACAACATTTAAGCCTTTGTGCTACAACTATTTTATTGAATGATTTGTACTTGGTAGGATATAAACATAAAAGAACTTGATTTTCCCCCACCACGTCTATTATAAACACTTTTTGATGTCTGATTTATTTCCACCTATGGATACTGTCTTGGGCTGGTATGATAGCTGTAATAACTACTTTTAGTTTTAATATATGACCCCTTATCCAGGCATTAGAGAATCTAGCACATTTGTTTCTCAGTATACATGAGGGATTGGTTCCAGGACCTCTTGTGGATACCATAATCCACAAGCTCAAGTTCCTTATATAGAATGGTGTAGTATTTGCATATAACCTACACTTTATTGTACATCCTCCCTTATACTTCATTTATTTTATTTTTTATTTTTTATTTTCTTAGAGCAGGGTCTGTTGCCAGGGCTGGAGTGCAGTGGCACAATCATAGCTCACTGTAACCTCCTGCCATATACTTCAAATCATCTCTAGGTTACTTAAAATTCCAATGCAATGTAAATAGCTGTTATACTGTATTATTTAGGGAACAATGACAAGAAAAAAAGTCTGTACACACTCAGTAAAGATGCATTATTACCCAAATATTTTCAATCTGAGGTTGGTTGAATCCATGGATGTGGAACCCATAGATGACTGAAGGCTGACTGTATAGTCTAAAGCTAAAATTTTAATTTTTTATCCAAATTAAAACTCATTCCTCTAAACTGGATCTGATTTAGGCTTGATCTGCTTGTTTCTCTCTGACCTTTCATTTCTCTTTTCCTACATTACTCTGCTGACTCTGGTTACTCTAGGTTTAAGGTGGGAAAGAAGTAAAGGCAGAAGGTTATTTCTTGACTTAGATCTTGTTGCCTTATAGGTTTAACAATAGTCTAAATGTTGTTTTTCTTTTTCATGAAATATTTTCTTTTTCTGATGTGGTCTGTCCAAACTGCAGGTTCTCTGATGTGGGCAATGCTTCACTGGCTGGCTCCATATGACTTCTTTTAACCCTGGATTTAGGTGACCTACTCTGTAGAGACTTTTGAAATGGCCTTACTTTTCCGAGTAGCATTTTTGGGTAGGGTTCCTTTTAAGACAGCAAGAAGGTTACTTTCCATAGGGTCTAACTAGGTCAAATGTGGGTGTTCTATATTTGTTCTGTTATGAGTGGGAGTTTAGTTTGTTCTTGTTACAGCCCATATCCTTTTACTATCTCTTAGATACTATCTCCTTTACTATCTCTTAGATACTATCTCCTTTACTGTCTCTTAGATACTATCTCCTTTACTGTCTCTTAGATACTATCTCCTTTACTATCTCAGAGTCATCGCTTTCACAGTCTTTACATTTCTTTCAGGTACAAATCAAGGACAGTCGAGGTGCCCCTCAAATTTCAGGGGACAAGGTCAAGCCCTCTAAGTGGTTCTTTTGATGTGACCCACACTTCACTTAGCTGGATTGCACATTAACCAGTCTCTCTAAATCTAACTTCCAGTCTCCCCTTGTACATTGTTGATGAGGATGATGAACTAAGAATTGTGAAACTGAATTTACAATCTCTAAGTGTATCTTAGTTTATATAATGACGTGTCACCAAAAATCTAGGTCAACAGGCATATTATGTTTTTTTAAAAGAAGTGATAGACAACTCTGTAAGCAAACAATCAATTGGATTAATATGTCTTAATAAAATTGTGTGGATGGAGACTGCACACCAAAGTAAAAACCTTTCTGGAAATAGATATTAAGATTTTTTATTATTATTATACTTTAAGTTTTAGGGTACATGTGCACAATGTGCAAGTTTGTTACATATGTATACATGTGCCATGTTGGTGTGCTGCACCCATTAACTCATCATTTAACATTAGGTATATCTCCTAATGCTATCCCTTCCCCCTCCCCCCGCCCCACAACAGTCCCCAGTGTGTGATGTTCCCCTTCCTGTGTCCATGTGTTCTCATTGTTCAGTTCCCACCTATGAGTGAGAACATGTGGTGTTTGATTTTTTGTCCTTGCAATAGTTTGCTGAGAATGATGGTTGCAAATCAAAACCACAATGAGATACCGTCTCACACCAGTTACAATGGCGATCATTAAAAAGTCAGGAAACAACAGGTGCTGGAGAGGATGTGGAGAAATAGGAACACTTTTACACTGTTGGTGGGACTGTAAACTAGTTCAACCATTGTGGAAGTCAGTGTGGTGATTCCTCAGGGATCTAGAACTAGAAATACTATTTGACCCAGCCATCCCATTACTGGGTATATACCCAAAGGACTATAAATCATGCTGCTATAAAGACACATGCACACGTATGTTTATTGCGGCACTATTCACAACAGCAAAGACTTGGAACCAACCCAAATGTCCAACAATGATAGACTGGATTAAGAAAATGTGGCACATATACACCATGGAATACTATGCAACCATAAAAAATGATGACTTCATGTCCTTTGTAGGGACATGGATGAAGATATTAAGATTTTTAAGTGTTATTTTTACCATATGTTGGGGCCAACCTGCTCCCACGGAGCACATTTCTGAAACTAGAAGCTCACAAAATATGATCAGATACATGAAGAGTTTTGCTTGTACAAAAGGACTGCGATGACCATGAATAAAATCAAGTCAGTCTGTGTTAAAAGAAGAGGATTATTCTTCCAATCGCATTAAGAGTCATTGGGTTATAAAAAACCCTATTCATGATCTCTGGATAATTCTCATTCCACAGAAGACATGATGGAGGGCATATTTCATGTCCTTGTTGCGCAGGCTGTAGATGAGGGGGTTTAAGACAGGTGTTACCACAGAATATATCAGTGTGATGAGCTTATGCATAGCAACTGAGTTGCCAGGTGTGGGACTCACATACATCAGCATTATGGTTCCATAGAACAGAGACACAACAACCAAGTGTGACCCACAGGTAGAGAAGGCCTTTTGCCATCCAGCTGAAGAAGGAACCTGAAGCACAGTTCTGAGCACCAAGGTATAGGACCCAAGGATGTACACCATGGTGAGGATGATGAAAAGAGAGCTCACAGAATGGAACACATGCCCAATGATGTGAGTAGGGGCACAGGACAATGCCATCAGTGGGTCTACATCACACAGAAAATGATCAATGATGTTGGGACCACAGAAAGGTAGTTGAGAAATGAAGAAAATGGAAATTGAATGTCCAAGGAAACCTATGAGCCAACAAAGAGACACCAAGATGCCACAGAGCTGGCCAGTCATAATGGAGGGATAGTGCAGTGGGTGGCAGATGGCCAGGTACCGATCATAAGCCATGACACAGAGGAAGAAGCATTCAGTTGTGCCCAGGGAAAAGAAGAAGTAGAACTGAGTGAAACATCCAGAGAATGATATGGTCTTAGTTTTGGAGAAAAAATTTACCAGCATGTTGGGGACTGTGCAGGTCACATACCAGATCTCTAGGAAGGAGAAGTTGGCTAGGAGCACGTACATAGGGGTATGGAGTCGATGGTCCCACCTCACTGCACAGATGATGGCCATATTCCCAGTCAGAGCGAAGATGTAGACCAGCAAAATCATTGAGAAAAAGATGATCTGAATTTTCCAGGGACCAGGAAACCCCAACAACACAAACTGTGTCACAGTAGATATCTGTGAGTTATTCATGCTTCCCAGACTGTGGAGAGAACACTGATGGTCAATGACAATTTACTTTGCTGATGAGGCATCTTGAAGCTTTTTTTGGGATAAGGAGTTTGACTCTTACGGGTGAATATATTGGATATTCTAAAAGAATTCTTAAGCAAACCCTGGTTTATCTTTCTCAAATGCGTCCTGTGGGTCTGATTCTTGTAAACTTCAGGTTGTTTGAATTTTCTGTGGCAATGGACAAAAATCAACATTTCATCTTCTTTTGATGTAAAGAAATTCTTGAAATAGAGGCAAAAATGGTTTGTTTTATATCTAATTTGTTTTTCAGTGAAAGATGTTCATATATAGCAATTACTTAGTGCTATTCACTTCAAATTATGAAGACATATGCCATCATTTTTAATATATTCAAGTCTGAGACTTTTTACAGCTTTGAGTAGTTTGTACTTTTGACATTATTTCAGATTCTTTCTTTCCGGAGCTATTTCTATTAAGAGTATTTATTTTCTTCCAATTTTTTTAGTGATACCAGGAGAAAGTCAACAAGGATATTTAGATAATAAAATTCTTTATATATTTTGCTTTTTCCTATTTAGAGACATTTATATTGTACTACAGCTTATTTACAATTTGGTATTTAATCATTTGCTTTTAGCAATAAAATGTCATAATTATTCATTTCCTGGTGATTAATTTCACATTATAATTTATCATGCTCCATATACCTTTAAAAAGAAATATTTCATTAAAGATAACATATAAGAGAGCGAAGATAACTACAGTTACTGGGATATTTTCTTCTAAAGCTCCTCTTATTACTTTTGCCAGAATTTTCTCTAAAATTCACTGTTTGTAAGATCTTTCTTTAGTCCATGTAAAAGAGTAGCCTCCAAATATTCAAAAAAATAAGATACAAGAGAATCAAAGGTGTTATTTCAAACATAATTATTTACCCATTTTCCGAGAGTTGGTTTGTTTCCTTTAGAACACCATCACCAAAGAAGATATATTTTCAAGAATCAAATACAACTCCAAGAAAAGAGTAAATGATAGTTTTAACATATGGGACTCTTCAGAAAAATTTTAACAAGATACCTTTAACTTTTTTGATTGTTAAGAGGATAATTTGCCTTATATTTTTTTCAATTAAAGTAGCACATATATAGTATTTGATCAAGGTGGTATATACATATATGTACACATACACATATATATATAGTGTGTTTGTCTGTATGCATATATATAGTATTTACAGTACTCACCGAACATAATCAAATAGAAAAAACCCTCCTATTCAGTGAGGTTATATTAAATAAGAAATATATTTATGATCATGCAGCTGTTGCAGTTAGTAATGCACAAGGTGAACTATGAATCTACCCATCTAGAAGGAAACATAGAACTTTTCATAGACCTGGTTTTGCAAAAGGTTGTGGTTTGGTGGACAAGAAGCCAAAAAGAGAAAGAAACTGCAAGATGGGGATCAGTGATTTTTAATTTTTTAAACTAGGGTGATTATGAAGAACTAAACTAAACCTGCATCGATGGTCATTTTTGTAAGATATCATAAAAGAATGGCTCCCCACTGTGGGTCCTCTATACATTCTCCTTCTTTCCGAGCAAGAAACCTCTCTCCTCAACAAGATGAGAAAGCAGTGATGCAGGGAGCAGCCACTTATGCTTGGAACAGAGAAGGAGCAACAATGATTTTGAACTCAGATTCACAGACTTTGACCCAAAATCAAAATGCACAAGACCGAGCTGCTTCTTTGAGCTTAGACTACTTTCATTGACATTAAAAACAACAAACAAACAAAAACCTTGCAGAAAAACAATTAGCCACAGGGAAAGCATGGTAAATAAATTTCACAGATAATTTCCAACATATTTGTAAGAAACAGTTCCTAATATATTCACCACTAAATCTATGTGAGTTCTTAGTCCACAAAAACATTGATTTTATTTTTATCTTTTCTTTTTTTTTAAATGTCACTTCTCCTGAAGGTGCAAAGTGAGTAATGAAAGGGACAGAGAGAGGAAAACAGAGAGAAGATTAAAAAAAATTCCAATTTTCTTTTGGTTTTAGTCCCAGTGGATAAAGCTAGTTCCATACTGTTAAGCTCAAAATCTCTACAAATGTCATAGCATTCCTGGTGCCTCAGGCACTTCCTGAGAAGGAGAAGACCTGTGGATGATTAGTGTACTTCTTTTGGAAAGTGTCAATTGCGTGGTGATCTAAACACTCTGAGGGATTTGTTTTCTTTTGGTTTTTGAGCTGAAAGATAGACCAATATTCTTTGATACTCAATCTCTGAAGCATGTTGAATGAAGAAATGTATAGGTGAGTAGTCCATCTGTCGTGTAAAACAGCAGCAACGCTCAACGAAGGATACCTCTCCTACATACCAGGAAGCTTTCCTAGGTCATCCCGGAGAAAGCCTGCAGGGAGGCCACACGGATTCTCTCCTTCACTGGCTCCAATATGGAAGTCCTGTGTGAGAGCTTCACCAGTGGCTTATTTCACTTCTCTTGTACCCTAAGATTCTAGTGGCTTGTTTCTCACTGAGGGTGTTGAACTATGTGTTGGTCTTAATTTATGCCTCATTTGAGCCACTGTTGAGAATTCTCAGGTCTCCCTTCATGTTCTTGTGATTCTGTAACTTTCTGTGCTGTCCATAGGGATCTTCATACATCTTGCCTGGGGGTTTAATTGATATTTTTGTTAACATTTCCTATAGGGATTATTAAAAATAACATGTTATATTAACTCTGAGGAAACCCCATGGTCTCCTTGAGTTGTGCTCAAACAGCATGTGCTATAGGATACGTAAAAGCCCCAGATTAAATGTCTTCCTGAGGGGCCAATTTTACCTAGAAAGATAATTTTATATCACACCAAATATGTATGTACTATGAATTAGGAAGTATAATTTATGATAATTTTTGAGATACAATTTTGAATTTAAAGAAATATTATCCCCCAATACCCCATGTTCTCTGACCACTCTTGCTAAACATGCTTTGGTGGAAAGATTTGAGAAACACGGTTTGAGAGCATTACATCACCTAGCACCGGCAGGCCCATCTTCCTTGCCCCACCTGATTTCATTGTGGGGTAGCCATAACTAAAAGGTGTGTTTTCATTTTAAGTAGATTTGACTCTTAGTTGATAGCCTTTTTGTTTCAGCATAGAGTTTGGATACTAAAATGAAATTTGTTCTTGACATAATTTTCTCTGAATATTTTTCTAACTTAGACTTTGCCCTACAGCCTCTGAGAGACACCTGTTGCTCTGTGGTTGACATGAAAACTGCTGGGTACAAATAAAAATATGTTTAGGGCATCATTCCTAGTATAAGTAATATTGGGGTTGTCATGACTAATTTAGAGAGGAAGTACTGTGAGTAAAGATACCCAGTTGGGACTAAATATGTTTGAGGACTGATCATCATGAAATGCAAGACTTGTACAGTGGATCACTAGGAGAGAAAACTGAAGGGAGCAGTGTGTTGAGTGAAGGCCTTGAATGGCAAAAAGTTTGGTTTTTATGTCTAAGGGATAGAGGTATGAAGCATAGAGGTTTAAAGCATACTCTGTTCTTGGTGTGAAAGACAACCTCAAATAATGGAAGATGTCTATTACTACGTTTTTTTCTGGTGGCCTCTTGACACACAAATATTCTTTACGAATATTTATTTTCTAGCCGGGTGTGGTGGCTCACGCCTGTAATCCCAGCACTTTGGGAGGTCAAGGGGGGGGTGGATCACTTGAGGTCAGGAGTTTGAGACCAGCTTGGCCAACATGGTGAAACCCCATCTCTACTAAAAATACAAAAATGACCCCATTTCTACTAAAAATACAATTAGCCAGGTGTGGTGGTGGGCACCTGTAAACCCAGCTACTTGGGAGGCTGAGGCAGGAGGATCACTTGAAGCCGGGAGGTGGAGGTTGCAGTGAGCCAAGACTGCGCCACTGCACTCCAGCCTGGGCAACAAGAGTGAAACTTCATCTCAGAAACAAACAAACAAACAAACAAAAATATGTATATTTTCTTTTTTTTTTTAATTTTTTTTATTTAAAAAAAAGAAAATCGAAAAAAAATGTATATTTTCTGAATTGAAAATATCTCACTTTTTTTTTTTTTTTTTTTTTTTTTTTTTTTTTAAGATGCAGTCTTGCTCTATCATGCAGGCTGGGGGGCAGTGGCGTGATATCAGCTCACTGCAACCTTAGCCTCCCAGGTTCAAGCAATTCTCATTCCTCAGCCTCCTGAGTAGCTGGGATTACAGGTGTGTGCCATCACGCCCAGCTAATTTTTGTATTTTTAGTAGAGACAAGGTTTCATCATATTGCCCAGGCTGGTCTCGAATTCCTGATCTCAGGTGATCCTCCCCCTTTGGCCTCCCAAAGTGCTGGGATTACAGTCGTGAGCCACCGTGCCCAGCCAGATCTCATTCTTTTGAAAGGTTTCAGTACACATGCAATTGATTTCTTCTGTCAGCTAAGATTAAAACTAGCAAAGATACATCACAGAAAAATAATATATGTATATATACACCCACCCACCACATAACTACTCAGTGAGGCCACATATGTTTAAAATGTTTTATTGAGCATTGGCATTTATCATTAATGAGCTGAATTTAACTGCTAAGGAACTGTGAAAGATAAGTCTGTCTACCTGAGTGTGAGCCAGAACATACTACTGAAGCTACTCTCTATAGTTATAAAAAATTAAGGTCAGAAGTGGCCAGTTTGGCTTCTTTTTCAAAGATATCTCAGTTTTGGCTAACTGTTAACCCCAGGACTCTCTTTAGAGCATCTTTCATGTCTTTGTTTCGAAGACTATAGATAAGGGGATTTAAGAATGGAGTCATTGCTGTGTATACCAGAGTGATGATCTTCTGCATTCCTGCTGGGTTCCCTGATGTTGGGCTCACGTACATCACCATAAGGGTTCCATAGAATAGAGACACCACCATTAGGTGGGACCCACATGTGGAGAAAGCTTTAGTTCGACCAGCACCAGAGGGAATACAAAGCACAGCTCTGATGACCAGAGTGTAAGATCCCAAGATGGAGAGGAAGGGCCCAAAGATAATCATCGAGTTGAAGGGTAACAGATAAGCTCAGTGGAAGGAGCAGAGATGCAGGCCAGTGCAAACAATGGGCCTGGGTCACACACAAAGTGGTCAATGATGTTGGGCCCACAGAAGGGAAGTTGGGAGATAAGAACAATAGGGACTGGATAGCAGAGAAATCCGCCTACCCAGCATACACAGACCAGAATTAGACAGAACTTCCCAGTCATGATGGAGGGGTAGTGTAATGGATGACAGATGGCCAGGTACCGATCATAAGCCATAACTGATAAAAAGAAACACTCTGTTGTACCCAGTGAAAAAAAGAAATAGAATTGCAGGAAGCAACCAGAGAAGGAGATGGTTTTAGTCTCAGAGAGGATATTGACTAGCATGTTTGGGACAGTGGAGGAAATGTACCAGATCTCTAGAAAGGCAAAGTTTCCCAGAAGGATGTACATGGGTGTGTGGAGCTGCCTGTCCAATTTCACTGCACAGACAATAGCTCCATTCCCTAGCAGTGTCAGGAGATAGAGAACAAGGATGAATGAGAAGAAGCAGCTCTGCTTCTCCCTTTGACCATGGAAACCCAGGAGGACAAACTCAGTCACAAAATGCATTGTTCTGTTCTGGGGTCCCAAAGCTGTTAGAAAAACAGAAGTAAGCAAAGAATGAATAATAAAGAACATTTGGAGATTTTGCTAACTCATGTTGGATGATGTACTAAGTATTTTTACGTACATTATCTCATTTGGTCTTCGTAATGACTCTTTGAGCTGCGAGGAGGTATTCTTTACCCTTCTCTTTCACAGACAGGGTAACGGAAGTTCAAAGAGATTTGAAGGGTTCACTTAAACATATGTACAAAGCCAGTAATGCCCAGATACACTGGCCTATTTGGAGATTGGTTTGGAACAAATCACGTTTCACTTCAAATTTTCTATAACCCTGAGTCTCAGTAATGTTTCATCTTTAATGGTAAAATCACTGCCCCTTAGATACTCTACATATAAATATAAACTTTGGATATATCCTTTTACTTTAAAGCAAAATTGAGTATAAATCTGAAGCAAGAATAGTTGCTATATTAAAATTGCCTTCTTAGAGCCTCATATGTAGAAGTCCAATAAAAAGCAGATAGGAATAAAACTTTGGGGAGTCTTCAGCTCCCTTCCTTTTGCTACTCTCAGGGAGGTGCTGCAGAACCCTTAGGAATCTGTAAAATGGTTTGAAAGCTACAAATCTAGTTCCCCCCAGATCACATTCTCCCTGGTGGCATCTGGATTTGCTGAATAATCCAGCCCCTTTTTCTCATGAGGAGCTCTAGTTCTCTCAAAGCCCTTCTTTATGGTGAGCAAACTTTGTATCCTTTATTACTTTTACCCATTGATCTTGGTACTCCCCAAGTCAGCAGGTAAACTTTGACTTTGTTGAAACTACACAAAATAAGTCTAATTCCTCTCCCATGATGGTGGTAGTGAGGTCTTAAATAACTGAAGGCAGCTGTTATGTCCCTTACCTATGACTTCTTTGGCAGGCCACCATTTTCCCTGCTTGTCAGCCTCCTTCTCCACCAAATTGTACTATTCTACATCATGACTTAGCTCTTGAGGGAGCTTGCTGTTGGGTAAATCAATTTCTCTAGTAATAAAGCCATGTGCCTTTATTTTTGCTAGAAATTAAGTCCTAAACTTTATAATTTGTCCCTTCATTATCTTGCTTTTCCCTAAATTAAATAATGAATAAAAGAGTCACCTCAGGATGTGCAGAGAACAGAAAGATCTTTCTGATATTTGCTAAATCAGGAGTTGAGACAAGATAAATAACTTAGATATTTTGCTAACAATTTTCTAGAAACTATTGGTCCAGCAGGCTTATTTCTATGTCCTCAAATATCCTTGTTAAAGTTCAGAATATTTGGCTGGGTAAGCCACTATCAATATTTTAAATTTAGCAATATAATGACTTTAAAATTAGGATAATTTATTGTATCATTAGCGTCACTGTTAAGATACTCACAAAATTCCATCTTTACATCATTTATATGATCCACAGAGAGCGAGAGGCCTGCCTTTCAGTACTTGATCAAAGCTGGAGCAAACCCAAAAGCATAAATGTTTTATTGCTGAGGTAACTTGGATATTCATGTTAACAATATTTTAAGAATAATACAACAATTTCTCTAATAAACATGATTTTTATGAAAATGTAAATTTTGTCCAAGCAGTTCAGTTTAATGAATAATAATTATCATGATCGCACGCATCAGAATTTTTAGGACAGCTGTAATTACTCTCAAATATACTCTCCATAACTGCTTGTATTTCCAAGACTACAGGCTATGTCATTCTTGGAAAATATAATTACTGGGCTTGCAATTTAAAAAAACGGTTGGCAGTTAGAATGGCGATCATTAAAAAGTCAGGAAACAACAGGTGCTGGAGAGGATGTGGAGAAATAGGAACATGTTTACACTGTTGGTGGGACTGTAAACTAGTTCAAACATTGTGGAAGTCAGTGTGGCGATTCCTCAGGGATCTAGAACTAGAAATACCATTTGACCCAGCCATCCCATTACTGGGTATATACCCAAAGGATTATAAATCATGCTGCTATAAAGACACATGCACACGTTTGTTTATTGCGGCACTATTCACAATAGCAAAGACTTGGAACCAACCCAAATGTCCAACAATGATAGACTGGATTAAGAAAATGTGGCACATATACACCATGGAATACTATGCAGCCATAAAAAATGATGAGTTCATGTCCTTTGTAGGGACATGGATGTAGCTGGAAACCATCATTCTCAGCAAACTATGGCAAGGAAAAAAACAGACACTGCATGTTCTCACTCATAGGTGGGAATTGAACAATGAGAACGCATGCACACAGGAAGGGGAACATCACACACCGGGGCCTGTAGTGGGGTGGGGGGAGGGGGGAGGGATAGCATTAGGAGATATACCTAATGTTAAATGACGAGTTAATGGGAGCAGCACACCAACATGGCACATGTATATATATGTAACAAACCTGCATGTTGTGCACATGTACCCTAAAACTTAAAGTATAAAAAAAAAAGTTTCTAGAACAAAAGAAATAAAAAATAAAAAAAGTTGGATGTTAAATTTAAATTGTAGCATTTCATGTATTTATTTGTTTATTCAAGAATTTAATTTAACACATGTTTATTCACCATTTGTTATATTGCTAGCAGTGTGTTGAGTTCTGGGGTTATAATGGTGAATATACAAAATAAAATTCCTCCCCTTTTGGAACTTAGGTTTTATAAAAACTATCAAGATTACAACCTATATCTGCACAGTCATGTGCACAGGCTGGGGGTTCCTTGAGCTGTGTATTTTTGCAGCACGTCCAACTGCATGCTGTGGGTCTGAAAAAAGATATTTACTCCAGTTAGAAATAACTTGAATAAATCTTTGTAGTACAGGGGACATGATAACAAATTTTACTTGGCATAAATTAGATATTTTGGGCTTTTCAAGGCAGTAGGTAGAGAATGAGACATGAATTAATTTATCCTACTTACAGGCCAGGAAATTTTTGGTACTGAGAAAAGAAATATAATTCCAACTGATGATAATTGATCTGGAACCGGACCTCATAATTGACTCCTTCCTGCTTATTATTATTAATTATTTTTGAGACAGAGTCTTGCTATGTGGTCCAGGCTGGAGTGCAGTGGCGTGATCTCCCTGCACTGGGTGATCACTGTAACCTCCGCCTCCTGGGTTCAAGGGATTCTCATGCCTCAGCCTCCTGAATAGCTGGCATTACAGGCTTGGGCTACCACACCCGGCTAATTTTTTTTTTTGGAGACAGAGTCTCACTGTATCCCCCAGGCTGGAGTGCAGTGGCATGATCTCAGCTCACTGCAACCTCCGCCTCCCGGGTTCAAGCAATTCTCATGCCTCAGCCTCCCAAGTAGCTGGGATTACAGGTGTCTGCCACCACGCCCAGCTAATTTTTGTATTTTTAGTAGAGACGGGGTTTTGCCATGTTGGTCAGGCTGGTCTTGAACTCCTGACCTTATGTGATCCACCTGCTTTGGCCTTCCAAAGTGCTGAGATTTCAGGTGTGAGCCACTGTGCCCAGTCCCCACCTGCTCATTATTTGACTTCGTAATGTTCAAGACCTTGGTGACATTATTTCAAACACAGTGAAATTTTAATTGTCTATGGAATATAGGGTCAGAGAAAGATGGATAACTAAACTTCACAGATAATTAAAAAAACCTCACTGCATTCATTTCTATTGCCTCCATCACCAAAGTACATTTACTAGGAACTCAAATAGTAAGTTTAAATTCACCTCTTTTGTCTTTCTATTCACTTCAAGTGAGAGTACAAATGGGCAATTAGAGAGAAGAGGAGGAACAAAGCGCTTGGGCAACACATTCTGTGTGAACTGACAAGGGAGCCACATCCTCCTCCAGCCCCATCCACTTGCTGGGAATTTAAGACACTTGCCCACGGAAGAGCACTTTTAGAATTATAAGTGCTGGGGCTCTTCTCTTAAGTATTTATGTTTTAAAAGTTAATCTGTAGGTGAATCCAAAGGAAAGGAGAGTCTGCTGTTCTACTTCTTTCTCAAGAGGTTTTCAGTTGCCATTTGTCACTTGCCAACAACTCTGAAAAAAATAACAGCTTGCTTTAATTGTTCCAGCTGAAGAAGAGTCTGTCAATAAAAACTTCAGTGACTAATTTACAAACAAGGAGGTAAAAGACTCAGGATACATTCTAACTGAAGGGAATGTAATGGTCCCCCCAAATAAGCAAGAAATTTGAACATTATTTTCCCTAACTGAGTTGTATAGTGGGAACTCTGAGATACCTGAGTGAGCCCTTAATGTGAATATATCACCCGGGCATTCTTTAGGAGTATGCTGGGAGAAGAGAAGTGAGGGGCCAATGTTCGTGCAAAGAACTAAGGAACAAAGAATTCACAGATTTGCAGAAGAACCACGTATTCTTAGCATCTGGCAGCACTGAATGCACAGGAACGGTGGTGTACTGCTGCAGGCAGACTTTCCTTACATACCTAATGGCATTTTTTGGTTCCAAGAGGAAGATGTGAGACAAACTCCAGCTGCAGGAATCTCATCATTTACACAACCAAAAAGCTGAGTCATGGTTGGAGAGTGTTATTTGTGGTTCCAGAAACTTGCTTCCTTTAGTATTCCAAACCAAATGAAATGTGTTTTTCACATCAGCAATTATTAAGAGTTTACAAGTCTCTTGTGAATAGGATCCGTAGTTCCCCTGTGTTCACTGGCAGGCACCTACTTCCTTTGCCTGTATTTCTGAGCATGTATCGAATTCCTTCTATATCTGTTTATAGTTTATGTTTTCCCCAGTGGTTTGACTAGTGAGACACAGAAGACAGGATAATTATCTAAAAGATACCATAAACACTTTCCCCTTTGTGGAGATATCCTCCCTTTAAGGAACTGATCTACCTGGGGATGGGGGTGGGAGGTTAATGGAGGAGGAGGAGAAAGAATATGTGTGTACATGTGTGTATCTGAGTTTATGTATTTGTGTATATTTGTGTGTGATTTTGTCTCCAGAATAAACTTCATTCTTTTTTAAAAGAATTCCATATAATTAACAAACATTTGTCACTTATGCATCAACTATGCCCCTACTATGTGCCAGACTCTGGGTTAAACATTGAGTATACAGACAGGAGCCAACAAGGTCAAGACTTCACAGAGATTACACACTTGTTTTGGGCTCAAATAAAAAGATATGAAGCAAATCTTTATTATATAAGGGAACTAGACTTGCTTCATACTTGGTGCCTAACCTGCAAACACTTAAAAAATTTTTTATCTATATATTGTTTGCTTAATTTTGTTATAGTGAACACAAAATAAAGAATCTCCTGGCCGGGCGCGGTGGCTCACGCCTGTAATCCCAGCACTTTGGGAGGCCGAAGTGGGCTCATCACTAGGTGAGGAGATTGAGACCATCCTGGCCAACATGGTGAAACCTGTCTCTACTAAAATACAAAAAATTGCCGGGCTTGGTGGCGCACGCCTGTAGTCCAGCTACTCGGGAGGCTGAGGCAGGAGAATCGCTTCAACCCGGGAGGTGGAGGTTGCAGTGAGCCAAGGTTGCGTCACTGCACTCCAGCCTGATGACAGAGCAAGACTCCATCTCAAAAAAAAAAAAAATCCCCTTTATCAATTTTAAGTATAGCTCGAACATAGGTGTTTGAAAAAGTTCAGTTATCTGTAAAGGCAGATTTGTAATTCTGTTGACTGACATGATACAATATTAGTGAAAATGGAAGTTGGCACTGTAAATGGTTATGAATTCTTTCAATGATATAAGGGGAAAGAGAACAAACAAACTGAGGTGAGAACCTGAGATTAATATAAACATTGCAAGAGCTCAAATAGAGAACATGACTGAGCTTAAGGGTAAGGCTGTTTAAGTGTAGAGTGGATTCTTGAAAATGTAATCCCTGTACTAGCAGTATTAGTATCACTTGAGACCTGTTAGAAATACATATTCTCAGTACTTACCTAGATCTAGTGAGGCAAAAACTTGGAATGTGGAGCCCAGTTGTCTGCCTTAACAAACTTTCTAGGTGTTACTTTTACTTTCCTTTCTTCCTTTTTTTTTTTTTTTTTTTGAGACGGAGTTTGTTGCCCAGGCTGGTGTGCAGTGGTGTGGTCTTGGCTAACTGCAACCTCCACCTCTCAGGTTCAAGCAATTCTCCTGTCTCAGCCTCCCAAGTAGCTGGGATTACAGGCATGAGCCCCCATGCCAGGCTAATTTTTTCTGTATTTTTAGTAGCGATGGGGTTTCACCATGTTGGCCAGGCTGGTCTTGAACTCCTGACCTCAGGTGATCTACCTGCCTCTGTGGGCAGCAAGCCACCCAGGTGCCAAGGCAAGAGACCGAGGACACGAGCTGTTCCAGTATAATAAAATATAAAACAAGAATAGTTATACTAGATACAGATCTTAGATATGATTATATATGAATATCATTAATCATTAGTTGGTAGCAATTACTCTTTATTCCAATATTATAATAATCCTCGCTCTATAATCATAACCTAGGAAAAGCCAGGCCATACAGAGATAGGAGCTGAGGGGACATAGTGAGGAGTGACCAGAAGACAAGAGTGCAAGCCTTCTGTTATGCCCAGACAGGGCCACCAGAGGGCTTCTTGGTCTAGCGGTAACGCCAGCGTCTGGGAAGACGCCCGTTGCCAGGCGGACCGTGGTCTAGCGGTAGCCTCAGCGTCACGGAAAAACACCAGCTACGTAGCAGACCGGGAGAGGGAGTCTCCCTTTCCCAGGGGGAGTTTAGAGAAGACTCTACTCCTCCACCTCTTGTGGAGGGCCTGACATCAGTCAGGCTTGCCCGCAGTTATCTGGAGGCCTAACCGTCTCCCTGTGATGCTGTGCTTCAGTGGTCACGCTCCTAGTCCGCCTTCATGTTCCGTCCTGTACACCTGGCTCTGCCTTCTAGATAGCAGTAGTAAATTAGTGAAAGTACTAAAAGTCTCTGATATGCAGAAATAATGGCATAAGCTATCTTTTTCTTTGTCTCCTCTCTCTCTCTGCCTTGGCTGCCAGGCAGGGAAGGGTCCCCTGTCCAGTGGACACGTGACCCACGTGGTCTTACCTGTCATTGGAGATGGCTCACTCTCCTTATCCTGCCCCTTTGTCTTGTATCCAATAAATATCAGTGCAGCCTGGCATTTGGGGCCACTATCAGTCTCCGTGACTTGGTGGTCATGGTCCTCTGGGCCCAGCTGCCTTTTCTTTTATCTCTGTCTTGTGTCTTTATTTCTACACTCTCGTCTCCGCACACGGGGAGAGACCCACCGACCCTGTGGGGCTGGACCCTACATGCCTCGGCCTCCCAAAGTTCTGGGATTACAGGCATGAGCCGCCATGCCTGGTCTCTAGGTGTTTCTAATGCACGTGGAAGCTTGAAAGCCACTACGGATGATCATGAAACGTTAGAGTCCGGGTTAGGAATGTTTGAAAGCACTTCTAAGTATGGGAGGGATTTCAGTAGAACTGGGAATTAATTAAACATGTTTGGGAGACAAGGTTAAGAGTGATATTTGAAGGGATAATTGGCCCATGGAACTAAGTTGCAGGTGATATTCTATGTCAGGCCAAGACTTAGGTATTTAGAAAAGCGTTACTAGATTAAACATCTAGAGGAGCTTTTGAAAGAGGTCTGGGATAGGCAGAAAATGGTGGAGAAGATTATTCAGGCATTGTATGAAATGGGGTGACCTGGGTTAAAAACAGGGAGCACTTGGGTGGGAACAGAGTTGAACTTAAACAGAAGGTAGTGAGAAAATATAGACAAAATCATGACATAGAAAGTATGAGTCTTAGTTTGAATATTTTCACTTATTAGCTGTAGGAGCTTGGTGTGCTCTAGTTTCCTCAAATATTAAAGCCATGTTTATCCTTCCTGTGTAACTCATAGGGCTAATAAGAGGATTAAATGAGATAATAGACTTGAAAATATTTTATAAATGTCTATATAATTATAATTATGATTAAGTGTCATTAAACAGCCCCAGAGGCATTGTCTCTTAATTAATGTCATGGAACCATTCCAGAATTAGAATTTCTTAGGGTCTAGAGGACTTCCTATTCCTCTGGGGCAACTAGAGGACTCTTTTCCCCTCCCCAAATATATATCCTCAAATAGGTTACAGATACAAATTCCTTTAAAAAGAAACGAGCGGGGAGCAGTGGTGCGCATCTATAATCCCAGCACTTTGGGAAGCTGAGGCAGGAGGATCACTTGAGCCCAGGAATTTGAGAACAGCCTGGCCAACATGGTGAAGCTCTGTCTCTACAAAAAAAAAAAAAAAAAAAAAAGAAATACAAAAATTAGCTGGGCATGGAGGCACACGCCTGTAGTCCCATTTACTCGGACAACTGAGTTGGGAGCATCATGTGAGCCTGGGAAGGTTGAGGCTGTAGTTAGCTGTGATTGCATCACTGCATTCCAGCCTGGGTGTCAGAATGAGACCCTGTCTTGAAAAAAAGTGTAAAAAAACAAAACTTTCTAAATTTGACAATTAGAAATAAGAGTTTTAAAATGCCCATTTCTCTCTCTAATGTATTGCCAACAAAACAGTCAGGGGGATAATTGTTTTATAATGTAAATAAGAGTACGTTACCTCCCTGCTCAAAACCTCCCAAATGCTTCTCATCTTATGCAGAATTACATATAAAACATGAATAAAATAAATTGAAGAAGACACAAATAAACAGAAAGATATCTTGTGTTCATGAATTAAAAGCATTAATATTGTTAAAATGTCCAGACTACCCAATGTGATTTCCAGAGTCAATGTAATCCCTATTAATCCCTGTCATACTAATGACAGCCTTCAGAGAAATAGAAAACACAGCCCTAAAATCCATATGGAATCACAAAATCCCTCAAATAGTAAGGCAGTTGTGAACAGAAAGAACAAAGCGGAGGCATCACACTGATTTCAAACTATACTACAAAGTAATAGTAATTAAAACAGCATGTCAATTAAAATTAGTGTAAAAAAGACTCATCAACCAATGGAAAAGAACAGAGAGCTCAGAAGTGAACCTATGCATGGTCAATTGATTTCTGACAAAGGTGTCAAAAATACACATTGGGAAAAGGACAGTCTCTTTAATAATGGTATTGGGAGAACTGTATATTCATATGTACAAGAATGAAATTGGATTCTTATTTCACTCTATATAAAAAAATCAAGTCAAAATGGATTAAAAACTTGGACATAAGACCGGAAACTCTAAGCAATGAGAAGGAAACATAGGGGAAATACTACCCAATATTGGTTTGGGCAATGATTGTACAGATTTGACCTCCAAACACAGACAACAAAAGCAAAAATAAACAAATAGGATCATGTCAGTATAGCTCTAATCTGCAAAGGAAACAATTGATAGAATGGAGAGATAACTACAGACTGGGAGAAAGTATTTGAGGCCATACATCTGATAGGGGTTAATATCCAAATCCATAAAGAACTCAAACAACTCTATAGAGAGAAAACAAATAATCAGATTAAAAAATGGGCAGTGGCCCTGAATAGACATTTCCCAAAAAAAGACATACAAATGGCCAACAGGTATATGAAAATTGCTCACCATCGCTAATAACTAGGAAAATGCAGATTAAAACCACAATGAGATTTCACCTCACAGCTATCAGAATGGCTGTTATAAAAGACAAAAGATAACAGGTGTTGGTGAGAATGTGAAGAAAAGAGAGCCCTTGCACACAGTTGGTGAGAATGTCAATTAGTACTGTCATCATGAAAAACTGTATGGAGCTTCCTCAGAAAACTAAAAATAGAATTACTATACGATCTAGCAATCCCAGTTTTGGGTATTTGCCTAAACGATTTGAAAGCAGTATGTCAAAGAGATGTCTGCTCTCCTATGTTCCTTGCAGCCTTATTCACAATAGCTGAGTTATGGAATCAACCTAAATATCCATCAACAGATAAATGGATAAAGAAAATGTGGTGTATGTACATAGTGGAATACTATTCAGCCTTAAAAAGAGGGAAATTTGGTCATTTGTGACAACATGGATGGAACTGGAGAACATTACGCTAAGTGAAACAGGGCAAGCATAGAAAGACAAATATACCACATGTTCTCACTTATTTGTGGAATCCCCAAATTTCAAACTCAAGGAAGCAGGCCAGGGAAGTGGGGTATGGATAATGGTGAGGCAATGATGGACAAAGGGTGCAAAGCCTCTGGCAGGAGGAATCAGTGTTTTTTTTTGTTTTTTTTTGGCGATATATTGCCCAGGGTGGTAAACATAGTAAATGATAATGTGTTATAAATTTTAAAATTGCTAAGATAATAAATTCCAAATATTCTTGTTTTTTTTTTTTTTGAGACGGAGTCTCACTCTATCACTGAGGCTGTAGTACAATGGCGCAGTCATGGCTCACTGCAACCTCTGCCTCCCGAGTTCAAGTGATCCTTATGCCTCAGCTTCCTGTGTAGCTGGGATTACAGGCATGCACCACCACACCCAAATAATTTTTGTATTTTTAGTAGGGAGGGGATTTTACCATGTTGGCCAGGCTAATCTTGATCTCCTGGCCTCAGGTGATCTGCCTGCCTCGGCCTCCCAAAGTGCTGGGATTACAGGCGTGAGCCACTGTGCCCGGCCATAGATTTCAAATATTCTCACTACAGAAAATATTTGAGGTGATGGATATGTTAGCTGATTCAATTATTCTGCATTATATTCATAAATCATAACATCACTTTGTTCCCCATACATATACACAACTCTAATTTGTCAATTTATAATTTTTAAAAAAGTTATTACTGTAGTTTACAAGGTCCCACAGAATTTGGAACGCTGTTCACTCCCTGACTTCATCTCTATTACTCTTCCCCTTAAATTTTTTTTTTTTTTTGAGATGGAGTCCTGCTCTGTCGTCCAGGCTGGAGTGCGGTGGTGTGATCTCGGCTCACTGCAACCTCTGCCTCCTAGGTTCATGCCATTCTCCTGCCTCAGCCTTCTGAGTAGCTGGGATTACAGGCTCGTGCCACCACACCCAGCTAATTTTTGTATTTTTAGTAGAGACAGGGTAGCACCATATTGGCCAGGCTGGTCTCGAATTCCTGACCTCTTGATCCAGCCTCCTCAGCCTCCCAAAGTGCTGGGATTACAGGTGTGAGCCACTGTTCCCAGACTTAAATTCTTTACTCCAGTCAAACCAACCTCCTTGCTGCTACTTGGATACAATCCTGCCTCCAGATCTTTAAGATAATTTGCTTCCCTCTCTTTGGAATGCTCTTCTCTCACTGTCTACATGGCTTATTCCCTCATCCGCTTCAAGCATTTGCTTAAATGTTGCCTTCTTAGTGTAGCCTCTCTGATCATCGTGTTTAACAATGGCAGCTCTTTTCTTTCTCCCACATTTCCTGTCCTCTTTGTCCTTTTTGCATAGCGCTTACTACTCTCTGATATGCTATATATTTTACTTATTTTTTTATCGTCTGTTTCTCCCTTATGTGAGTGTAAATGCCAGGTAGATAGTGGTTTTGATTCTTTTGGTTGTAGTATATATCTAGTGCCTAGAACATAACAGGTATTCAATTAATATTTGTTGAATGAAAGAATGACCATGATTTTACTATTTTATGTGATGTTAAAGCACATGCTGCTTACATAAGCATTAAACTTTCAGTCTGTCCCTTGTCTGTAAGACTTTCAACCATCAAGAGCCAAGGGGGCAAGAAAACTTCTCTGTTACTAAATCCTTTAGTTCTGTATTCATTAGACATTTAAATTTGATTCTTCATTCACTTTAAAAATATTGAACAGTCTTAAGAAATACCTTAAGTATAACTGCTCTTCTATCTTCCACCCCTGTCTCCAGTAATCAAAACTATACAGTATGAAATAGGACAGATAAAATACCCTCAAATATCATCTACTGGAGTCACCTGTGTTGAAAATATGATTGTTTCGTTTGGAATGGAATATGAATCAACTATGGTTTAGCTCTGCCAGGTTAGTTAAGAAATAAAACAATGAGGGACCTCGCTGAGAAAATATCTTCTTTAAAGTGTGTATTGGAGAAGTAGAATCAGAAAATCAGGTCTTTCTTAGTTAATCTTTTATGTCTGAACAATGGTTTGCTTGGTCTCATGTAGATGACTTTATTCTCATTCTATCCTCAGGACTTTCTTCAACGCAGCCTTCATCTCCTTGTTTCGTAAGCTGTAAATCAGGGGGTTTAAGAAGGGGGTCACCACAGAATAGAACAAAGTTATAATCTTCTGAATTGCAGCTGGGTTATCAGTTGTGGGGCTCACATACATTGCCAGTAGGGCCCCAAAGAATAAACACACCATTGTCAGATGAGATCCACAGGTGGAAAAGGCCTTCTGCCGGCCAGCTGCTGAAGGGAGTTTTAATACAGCTGTCAGTAAAAGTATATAGGAGCCACAGATGTACAGAAGAGTGAGAATGATAATGAGGGAGCTCAGGATATAGAAGATAATCTCAGTGATAGGAGCTGGGGCACAGGACAGAGCCATCAGTGGGTCCATGTCATACAAAAAGTGATTGATGATGTTGGGCCCACAGAAAGGCAGTTGAGACAGTTGCACAGTGGAGACAGAGTAACTGAGGAATCCAAATACCCAGCAAAAAGACATCAATATGTAGCAAAGTTGTGGGGTCATGATGGTTGGGTAGTGCAATGGGCGGCAGATAGCAAGGTACCGATCATATGCCATGATGCAGAGGAAGTATGCTTCTGTTGTACCGAGGGAAGTAAAAAAGTAGAACGGGAGGAAACAGTCAACAAAAGAGATGTTTTTTGTCTCTGAGAGGAAGTTGACTAGCATGTTGGGTACAGTGGAAGTAACGTACCAGATTTCAAGGAAAGCAAAGTTCCCTAGGAGAATATACACTGGGGTATGAAGCCGTTTGTCCAATCTCACAGCACAGACAATGGTCCCATTTCCTATTATGGTAAATACATGGATCACAAAGAACAGGGAGAAGAGGAAACTCTGCATCGCCTGACAATCAGGAAAGCCAAGGAGAACAAATTCCGTCACAGTGCTTGTCTCTGAATTGTTTGTGAATTCCGGGGCTGTAGAGATGACAGAAAACACCATTTATACAAATAGTTTTGTTTTCTGAAAAACTTGTAGTAAATCTGTGTGAGCTATATATGTTGGCTATTTGGCAATTAGTTTGCAATAACCCATCCACTGACTCCTAACTTTTATTCAGAAGCTACAAATCAACAACGCTAATGATCCCAAATTTCTTTTTTTTTTTTTTTTGAGACCGAGTTTTGCTCTTCTGCCCATGCTGGAGGGCAATGGTCCAATCTCAACTCACCACAACCTCCGCCTCCTGGGTTCAAGCGATTCTCCTGCCTCAGCCTCCCGAGTAGCTGGGATTACAAGCATGCACCACCATGCCCGGCTACTTTTGTATTTTTAGTAGAGACGGGGTTTCTCCATGTTGGTCAAGCTGGTCTCGAACTCCTGACCTCAGGTGATCCACCCGCCTCGGCCTCCCAAAGTGCTGGGATTACAGGAGTGAGCCACTGTGCCTGGCCCCAGATTTCTTTAAAATTAGGGTTATAACAATAGAATCTACATTATTCAGATATTTTTCATCAGTGGGTGATTTTTAAGAATTCTCCCTTCCCTTTGAAATTTTGAAAGCTCAGAACCATTATCCTCTATGAAAGCCAGCAAAGTGGCTGTTTGTATTTCTTTTTCCCACCCACAGTTAATTATTTCTGATAAAGCAGCTTGTTAGTTTGACTTAATTTTTAAACCAAGAATTAGGAGTAAAATAACTACTTTTTCTGACATCTTTCCCAAGGTGGAAAATACTTGACATACTTCTCAGATACTTGAGAGCTATGAGTGGCCATTATTCACTCTGTATTAGTGAATTTTAAGTCTAAGCATAGAATCCAAGAGAAAATATCATGGCAATATTTTTCTGGAGAGCAGAGAGTTAATAGTTACCTGAGATTGTTCCTTGAATTTACTTCACACTTTTAAACTTCCCTGTAAATGGAATTTCTACTACCATAAACAAATGCAGAGTTTTGAATCATTTAAACATAAATCTCTCATTAAAATAAACAATTTGTTACAATATATTGTTCTGCTACAAGAATTCATTCTTGTACTGTTACATGTTACAGATTGTAGGTTTCGACATCTCAACTGTAATCTCTACTTCCCACCTACAAGAAAGTCAGAATCTAGATAAGTTTGGAAGGTCAATGATCAAAAGTCAAACAGAATGAATAGGTAAAGGAAGTGTAGTATACGCACACAATGGAATACTATTCAGCTTTTAAAAAAAGAAGGAAATCCTGTCATTTGTGACAACATGGATGAACCCAGGGACATGGTGCTAAGTGAAAAAAGCCAGGCTAAGGAAGACAAATACTGCATGATTTCACTTATATGTATACGTGGAACCTAAAAAAGTTGAATTTATAGCAGCAGAGAGTAAAATGGTGGTTACAGGGACTGGGAGGTTGAGGAGATGTTGGTCAAAGGATACAAAACTTCAGTTAGATAGAAGAAATAAATTCAAGAGCTCTATTGTATAACATGGATAACTATAGTTAATAATGTATTTTTTTCTTGAAAATTGCTAAGACAGTAGATTTTAAATGTTCTCACCACAAAAAAGTGGTAAGTATATGAGGTAATGCATATTCATTAGGTGGAGGTAGCCATTATACAATGTATACATATTTCAAAACAACATGTTACACATAATAAATATATACAAGTTTTTATTTGTTAATTAAAAAAAGTCATACATAAATAAACATAGCTCTAAATGTTGCTAATGGTAAATTCTTGCTGAACACAAATAATATTTTCTTTCACTTGGTGATGAAAGAAAATATATATGTAAAAAATATTCAGTAAGCCTTCTCCAAATGTAAGGATATTTATTAATGTTAAGTTTTTCAATGCATTTCAAATGATCTAAAATGCTTATGTCTTGTTATTTAAATTTATTAATGCTATACTGTTCAAAATTTACCAAAATACTGTACTTGTTTTTTATAATTATAAATATAAAAGGTATAGAAAAAGACAAAAAAAATCTACCTCCCAGAGAAAACAAATTTTAACTCTTTGGAGGAGTGCGTTCTTCTCTTCTTTATAATTAAAATGGAATTTTTCAAAATTAATTGTTTTATAATTTGTTTTTAAACTTAATCTGTCTTTTTTCCATGTCAAAAATATAGCTCTGAATCATCAACTCAATGGCTTCATTGTTCTTCTTGTCTATAGATTCAATCGACCCTCTAATGATAGATTTAGATTGTTATCAATGTTTTCTATTATAATCACCACTGTGATTAATATTCTTGGACATATATCTTAGTACAGTTTGACCCATAAAGCCTGAGCTTATCAAGATTTAAAAAATTAATAATTACACTTGTCAATATAGGATGTCTTAGATTTTGATGATGATTTTAGATATCCTTTTGATACCCTATCATATATTAAAGTCAGCAAGACAAAACTCTGTAACATATAAGATAAATTTCCTGTTTAATATTTACGTAGCATGTTATAAATTTTTCTACTAGAGCGTGTACCATAACGACCAAATCATATGGTTTCGTGTTGCCCTCTAGACTGAAAATGTCTATAATTCACAAATGATGTTTAATTTATCTTTCACTTCTCAGATGACTCAGTTTCTGGTACACAGTAGGCACTTGTTGAATAAATTAATGGTTGGGTGAATTTCAGGCTTGCCAAGCCTGCCACCAAAGCTAATCTGAGTTTATGAACATCACCATTACTGAGTCCTCAGTCTGAACGTCACTGGGCAGTCTTGTGTAACTTGTCAGTTTGGTCACATTTAGCAAAATCACATTTAAACCTTGTGATCCACTAATTCCACCTTGCCTGATGACCCTGTCATTTGTGAGCATCCACTCTAAATATTGGCCTCTCTAGTCATTTATATTTTCAAACATGTAGTCACCATTTTGCCCAGTATTTATCTTTATTCCATCTTTTTCTTTGTAAGAGCTCCCACTTTGTACTTGCTTCTTAGCGAATGGCTCCACTCTTCGTTCACCAATCCAGTTAGCATTTGCTAAAGCCAGAAACTTGAGAAGCACTGAAGGAACCTTTTAATTCTGTCACCTCCCATATGCTGTCAATCTCCAAATCCTGTTGATTTTCCTTCTCAAAGTGTGTGTATATCTATATCTATAGATATCGATATATACATAGATATAGATATATACATAGATATACACAAATGTATATCTGTGTATTTTACTCTGGAACATTTTACTCTGTAAAATGTATACATAGATATACATAGATATAGATATATATAGACTCACTCCAGTAATAGTTAACGAAGTAATCCTGTTATATAAGGTACTTAAAATAAATGATAAAATCAGATTGACTTGGGTTCAAATACCATACAGCATACTATGTGCTTCTAGGCAAGTTACCATTGTTTTGCTGAGCTTTTGTGAAAGTATTGTTGAAGTACAGTTTCCTAGTACATGTTGTAGTGCCCAGTGCAGTTCCTGGAATATATTAGGACCTGCAACATTCATAGCTGTTAGTGTTCATAATAATACTACTAATAAATATAATTACAAAGTAACTAGGATAATTTTTTAGCAGAATCATTTAAAAACCTAAGTGAAAAACAATAAATTAATTTTTAATTTTTATTTATTTATTTATTTTTGAGACAGGGCCTTACTCTATCACCCATGCTGGAGTGCAGTCGCGGGATCATAGTTCATTACAACCTTGACCTCCCAAGCTCAAGCGATCCTACTGCCTTAACCTGAGTAGCTGGGATGATAGACGTATGCCACCATGCCAGGCTAATTATTAAATGTTTTGTAGAGACATGTTCTCATCATGTCTCTAGCCTAGGGAACATGATGAGAAGTTTTCTCTACAAACCTTTGGCCCCTCAAAGTGCTGAGATTATAGGCGTGAGCCACTGCACCCGTCCAATGAATTTAAGTGAACCTGAATGACTAGATTAAAAAGTCATATGTGATTCAAATATGAATATTTCATGTTCATATTATCTCATAGTGAATCTATGGGCAGCTCCTTTTAGTTGCTCAGATTCATTTTTTCGACCTTCTTGTATATTCTGGCACTTAGAAACATACAGGTTGGTCTGACATAAAGAAGACATAAAAACACAGTAGTATTAATAATTCAAAAGGCAGAAGATAAAGTATTAAAGGAAGGGCATTACATTTCCTGGGATGTGCATAAAAGTAATGGGAATAAGTTATATTTAATCAGAGGCATTGTAGAAAGTGAGTTATTAAGCATGACTTCTAATACCAAATTATGTAATTTATCAAATTTCCAAATAATGAGGCATTCCTTTGCAAATAATTAGGCAAGAACATTTAAGGAAGTGTTCAGCTGAGGAGGATCTGGGTAGCTGGGCACAGATGTCAGCAGTTCATTACAACACTTATTATACTGGAGATGCGGTGCATGAAATCACATGTCTAGAAACTCACAAAAGTTTGCAAAAATATGTTCATATTATAAAGGCATTTCACTGGAGCTAGCATCCATGTGTAGATATCTTAGAAGAAGTCAAGTGAATCCTAGACAGGGGAAAAAGTTACTTACCCTTCATGATAGAGTCCTAGGAATACAAACTGAGCCTGTGCCTTCTCATTGATACCTCTCTTTGCCTTATGTGGACTCAAAACCTGGAGCCTGACCCAGAGAATCCTAGGATATATAAAGGTAACTGTTGAAACTCCCTTTTCTCTTTTCCTGAAGTGCTCAAAAGAAACATTTATAGGTAATTCTTTGGGTAACAGTTATAGCCAGAGGAAAGAAGCACACTCCTCCTACGGTCAGCCCTTGAGGTGTGGGCCTCGATTGACAGGGTGGTTATTTTCATCAAGGGCTACATAAAGGACCTCAGTCACCTCTGGGCACCCAGATCTTCCAATTGTCTCATCCAGCAGAGAAAGGTCAACAGGTGAGTTTTATATATGAATTGCTTTTGTGGCAGAGTAGTGCCACAAAAGCAGTGGCATATGAACCTCATGAAGAGATTTCAGAAAGAGGGTGCAGGTGAATGAAGAAATAAGTGTCATTGTGATTCAGGGGTGCAATTAAAGTTTTATCTTGGAGATTATTGTGATGACTTCAGTCTTCCCTTGGGCTGGTTTATGACTCCCTCAAGAGTCCTTGGCATAGCATCCTTTCTTCCATCCACAGTTTTCATGTAGTTTAGGGCAAATTGGACCCCAGAGCAAAGGCAAGAAGAATGTTTTGAAAGGCAGTGATGAGACGTCTGTGTGGAATTCGAGATAACTTCTTTTTGTTCATAGGAAAAGTTATAAAAACTAATTTCTAGAAAATCAGTTGTAATGTCCTCATTTAATTTCTAATTTTTGTTGAGTCTTCTTTTTTTCTTAATCTAGCTAAAGTCTTGTCCACTTAGTTTATCTTTTTGAATAACAAACTTTTGGTTTTGTTCATTTTCTCTACAGTTTTATATTTTCTACTTCATTTATCCCTGCTGTAATCTTCATTATTTCCTACCATTTGCTAGCTTTGAATTTAGTTTGTTCTTCTTTTTCTAGTTTCTTATGGTATAAAGTTAGGTTTTTGAGTTGAGATTTTTCTTTTTATAATGTAAGCCTTTATAGCTATACATTTCTCTCTTAGCGCTGCTTTCTTTTCATCTTGTAAATTTCGGTATGTTGTGTTTTCATTTTTATTTGTCTCAAGATACTTTATAATTTCCCTTGTGACTTCTCTGACTCATCGCTTGGTTTAGAGTGTGTTGTTGAATATCCACATTTTTGTGGATATTTCTTTTTGCTGTTGATTTACGGTTTTATTCCATTGTGATTTGAGAAAGATAGGTACGATTTTAATCTTTCAAAATGATTAAGGCTGTTTTGTGACAACATATCGTCTAGGCTGGAGGATTAAAATATTTTACTTAAAAATTTTGAGTTGTGTCCATTCATAAAATGAAACAAAGGAAAAAGAGGATGGCAGAGTCTTTAATAGAAAGCCTACAGCCTGGGCAACATAGAGAGACCCAATTTCTACAAAAAAAAAAATTAGCCAGGCATGGTGGCATGTGCCTGTGGTCCCAGCTACTTGAGAGGCTAAGGTGGGAGGATTGCTTGAGCCCAAGAGGCTGAGGCTGCAATTAGCTGTGATCATACCACTGTATTCTAGCGTGGGTGACAGGGTGAGATACTATCTAAAAAAACCCCCAAACCGCAAACAACAACAACAAAAAGAAAGCCTAACACCTTTGAACTTAAAAAAAAAAAAAAAAGAGATTGCTAGTGTAATGGGGAAATTGAAGAAAACGGCATGTATACATTCAAACAAGAGCTAAACCATGGCCACAAACTTCCAGGGATGAGTGATTCCCTTCTGAGTGGCATCAGGTCTAGCTCTGGTTCATCCTTACCTGAGGATGAAGACCATTAGGGCACCAGCTTTGTGTGACCGCCCCCCCTCTACCAGCACCAGGTTCCTATTTCTATCTCCTCAGCCAGGAATTGTCCTGAAGCATAAGGATTTGAACTACAGTCAAGTGCTCTCTGAGCATGAATGGCCTTAGTGCTCACCTCTCAGGCTTTCATAAAAAAATGACTTAGCCATTTTCTATTCTCTCTTCAGATTGTCAATGTTTTTAAGTTTTTTTTAAATTTAGTATTTTTATTTGATCACAGCACGATGGTAGATCGAAGCAATTCAACATTCTATTACTAAAATCTGTATTTACTTAACATTTTAAATAATATCTCTCTTTCATATTCAATTTATATTATTACTATTATTATTGTTATTTTTTGAGATGAAGTTTCACTCTTGTTGCCCAGGCTGGAGCACAATGGCATAATCTCAGATCACTGGAACCTCCACCTCCCGGGTTCAAGGGATTCTCCCGCCTCAGCTTCCCAAGTAGCTGGGATTACAGGCATACGTCACCACACCCGGCTATTTTTTTTTGTATTTTTAGTAGAGACGGGGTTTCACCATGTTGGCCAGGCTAGTCTCGAACTCCTGATCTCAGGTGATCCACCCACCTCGGCCTCCCAAAGTGCTGGGATTATAGGCATAGCCACCGTGCCCAGCCTATATTATATTTTATAGTCATACTTGCTTTGTCTGTGGGACCTTAGTAGTAACCACTAGTAGTGGTTGATTATACGATGGTGTAAAATAATTTCTAGAAGCACTTCTATTCTGTAACCTGAGGTGCACTTGCAAAACGACAATGACTATGCCGTGCTTACAACCTCTTTCACACGAGTTCCATACTTACACACATGCAGCTTCTCGTGAGCTTCCACGGTAATTAGGCCTTCCCCTCTCACTGAACTTTTGCTACTTAACAAAAAGAAAACTTCCCAATTTTTCAATCACAAGACTGTGAATCCTATGAGGGAAGAAAATGTGTCTTATATACCTTTGTCTCAAATTTATTTCCTGGCTCAATGTTTGGTACATTGTAGGTGCTGAACAAGGGCAATAAAAATCAATAATTGAAAAATAAGGGAGATGATGTCTAAATATAACTGTGATAAAACTCGTTAAAGTTTTATAACAGTATATTTATACAAGCCGTAAGATGAGGAAGACGTATCTCAGGTTTTTTCTAAAGTACGAAACTATCTGCGTGAAATTATGTTAAGGGGCTCTGAAGACCTCGCTTCAACATTTCTATCAATAAACAGGCTCCTAAGGAACCCTAGAATTGTGGGAAAAAATGATTTTCCAAATCTAATGATCAGAAAGTTCTCCTAGAAAATTGTTCTTTGTTGGCCGGGTGCAGTGGCTCATGCCTGTAATCCCAGCACTTTGGGAGGCCGAGGTGGGTGGATCACTTGAGGTCGGAAGTTCGAGACCAGCCTGGCCAACATGGTGAATCTCCATCTCTACTAAAAATACCAAAAATTAGCCAGGCGTAGTGGCGGGCACCTGTAATCCCAGCTACTCAGGAGGCTGAGACAGGAGAATCATTTGAACGTGGGAGGTGGACGTTGCAGTGAGCCGAGATGGCGCCATTGCACTCCAGCCTGGGCAACAAGAGCTAAACTCCATCTCAAAAAAAAAAAAAAAAAAAATGAAAATTGTTCTTTCTTTAAAGAACTTACTCATATAACCAAATACCACCTGTTCCCCAATAACCTATGGAAATAAAAAATTTTACAAAATATGTTTTATTATTTATTTTTTCAATACATAATATAGGCACATGATAAAGAATTTGAACTCACAAAAGGAGTTATGAAAAAAAAGTCTCCTTTACTATCTTGTTGCTTAGACACCAAATTCTTCTTGCCTGAAGCAACCATTGTTATCAGTTTTTTGGAGCTCTTTCAGGAGATATACACATTTCCATGGAAGGCAACTACAATACACTCTGCTATTCACTTTGATTTTTTCATTTAACAGTATGTCTTGGACATATTATATATCATTGCATGTGGAACTGCTTCATAGTTTATAAATTGAAGACATAATATTCCATGGTATAACTCACCATAGCTCATTTTACTAGTCTTCCATTAATGGGAACTGATGTTTTTCTCAATATTTTGCTATTACAACAATGCTGCAGTAAACATTTCCCACGTGTGTAAAAATACCTGTAGGTTAAACACCTTAAAATTTGAGGTGCTGTTTTAAAGGATATGTGCCTTCTAAATTTCGATAGAGGTTGCCTTGTCACCCTATATAGAGTTTGTAAAGCTGATATGCCCACCAGCTAAGTGTGAGAGAACCCATTTCACAATCCTCAGACACGCAATGTGTAATCAAACTTCTTGATCTTTGTCAATTTAATAGATAAAAAGTGAGATATATTTATAGGCTTATTCTACTTTTACCTTTTTATGAATTAGTTAGTGCCCTTTCCATGTTTAAGAATCTTTTTCTGGATGTTATTCGTTTATATCCTTTTGCTCATTTTCTTACTGGGATACTTTTGTGTTCTCTTACTATTTTACAGAGCTTCGTTTATATTAAGGAAACAAACTTATTGTGATATGACTGGCAAATAAGTGAGAAGTCCTAAAGAGAAATTCAGGGTTACTTTTCAAAGAAAAGGGAACTTGGGCTAGTTAAAAGGTTGGTGGATAGGAACTTTTTTTTTTTTTTTGGAATTAAGTCATTATCCTCAGCAAATTGCTCCCTGATTCCCAATTCCTATTTATTTAACCTGAAAAACAGGTATTTGGATTAGTGAAGACACTTCAATCATAGCATGACCTTTCACTCCAGGCCTAGGGGAAAGTTCAAGGAGAACTAGCCCAAGCTTCTAATACAAATTCTGGGTGACTATTTTTACTGATCTACAATTACTGGGTGCCTTCCATTAAAAAAAGGCCAAAATCTGTGGTCCTGATTTTATCATTTATTTTACCATAGGTAACCTTTCCCCTGCTTCCTGCAGGGGAAGAGTCCTCAGGGATTCTTTGCTGGTTGCAATGAAAAGAAAAGCAGGTGTGCATCCCAGATTTGTGTTTATGCCAGCCTCTATATCCACCTGTCTCTCTGATTTGTGGGCTTTTGAACACACATGCTACATGATCATCTTCTGAAAGTGAAGAAAGAAGTGAGAATGTGTGGAATCTAGATAGAATAGAAAAAACTTTCTGGTCATGACTGAAAAACTTGTACTAAACCCAAAATAATTTCTATCAACAGGAAAATCTGGACAAAATACATAAAACAACCATTTGAAGGCACTCAGAGCAACTGACATAGGCAAGCCTTCACGGGCTACAGTCCAAGATGAAGGGAAGAAAAGGGAGGTGAGTTTCACATTCCCCATGTGTATTTCCCTGAGGATATTTGACCATTTACTGGGCTGGGAGAGTATGAGGAAAGGAGGAATAAAGACTGAGCAGAAAGCAGTAGTTTCACTGAACTGAGAAGGTAGAGAATTTGAAAGTTGCCAAAGCACCTGGCATTTGAGAAATCCTGGAGAGGGAAGGACCACAGAAGCTAGGCTAAAAATATGATGCAATTCCCCTTCAAGGCATTTTTGGATTTCTAAGCTGTGTGTACATGGTGAGACCCCAAAATAGCTAGCAGAAACAAAAGCTGAGAGTCTAAAGAGCAAAGTGGAAGTTTCAGGAGTCGCGGGGTTCAAGAAGTACTGAAATAGGAGGCTAGGATCAGCTGAAGTGGAGGGGCCTTCTAAACAGTCCAGATTTGTCCCTGAGGTCTCAGAAAGGCTATGTTCCTGCAGTAAGAGTCACACCCTAAGAGTAAAACTAAAACGAGCACAGATCATTTTAAAAACACATACAAGTAGTGCTTAAATAGAATCAATGTGATCTGCCCCTACTCCATCTACTTGCTAGAACAAAACTTAACCTTCATTACTGCACATATTGTCTTTATAGTTTTTAAAATACAACGCCCACCAGTCAATTAAAAAACATTGAGGCATGTTACACAACTGGGCAAATAATCAAGATCTGAAAGGAGAAATAACAGAAACATGCTCACAGGTATTTTAGCTTTGGCCAATAGTAAGATGAACAATTAACTGTATAAGACCAGTTTTTTTTTTTTTTTTTTTTTTTTTTCTGAGATGGAGTCTCGCTCTGTCGCCCAGGCTGGAGTGCAGTGGCACGATCTTGGCTCACTGCAAGCTCCGCCTCCCGGGTTCACACCATTCTCCTGCCTCAGCCTCCCGAGTAACTGGGACTACAGGCGCCCGCCACCATGCCCGGCTAATTTTTTGTATTTTTTAGTAGAGACAGGGTTTCACCGTGTTAGCCAGGATGGTCTTGATCTCCTGACCTCGTGATCCACCCGCCTCGGGCTCCCGAAGTGCTGGGATTACAGGTGTAAGCCACCGCGCCTGGCCAAGACCAGTTTTTTTTTTAAACCCCAAAATTAAAGACAAGATTAATTACGCAAGGACCTTTTTGATTAACATTTTATGTTCCCCAAAATTTCTTCAGAGCTTTTTTCATATCTTTGTTCCTAAGACTATATATCACAGGGTTAAGCAGTGGGGTAACAACAGAATAAAACAGAGTCACAATCTTCTGCTTTCCAGCTTCATTCTTAGATGGTGGGCTCCCATACATGACCAGTACTGAGCCGTAGAACAGTGAAACCACAGCCAGGTGAGACCCACAGGTGGAGAAAGCCTTTCTTCTCCCAGCTGCTGAAGGGACCCTCAACACAGCTCTCACGACCAGAGCATAGGACCCCACAATGAAGAGAAAGAGCATAAAGACAGGCAGAGGACTTAAGATAGAAAAGACAAGCTCTATCACAGGGCCTTTTTTGCAAGTGAGAGTTAGAAGAGGAGCTGGGTCACACAGGAAGTGGTCAATAATCCTAGATCCACAGAAAGACATTTGGGAGATGTTGACGATAGGAATCAAGAACCAGATGAAACCAAGTACCCAGCAATTGACCACAAGATTGGTACAGAGACGTCTGGTCATAATGGTTGGATAGCGTAGAGGCCGGCAGATGGCAAGGTATCGATCAAATGCCATAACTGCCAGGAAAAAGCATTCTGTAGAGCCCAAGGAGAAGAAAAAGTAGAACTGGAGGAAGCAGCCAGAGAAGGAGATGATCTTGGTGTCAGAGAGGAAGTTGGCCAGCATGCTGGGGACTGTGGAGGTGATATAACAGATCTCCAGGAAGGAGAAGTTGGCGAGCAGGATGTACATGGGGGTGTGGAGTCTCTGATCCCAGTGCACAGCACAGATGATGGAACCATTGCCCATGAGGGTCAGAAGGTATACAACAGTGAAGAGCACAAAGAGGAGGATCTGCCCCTCCCTGGGGCAAGGGAAGCCCAGGAGGATGAAGCCAGTGAAGGTGCTGGAGTTGCTGGGGCTGTTGAAGATTTTCATGTGTCCGTGAATTGTAAAAGCACCAGCAATTACTGAATGACAGTGCAAACATAGATGGGGAATCAGATTTATATTTAAATCATTTTGGGAAAGAAAATGCATAAATTTACTATTGAAATAAAAGTAAAAGGTAAAAAACAGAATGCAGATATGTCAATAGTCACTTTTTTTCTTTTAAACTGACATATTGATCTGGATTGATTCTTTGCTCACGTTCACATTTTTACCATAGGCTCAAGAAAATTTTGACCAAAATTGATAAGCTGTCATTTACATTTTATTAGGTGTAAAGCCCTTATAATTTTCAGGCATGTTTACAACACTTTTCTTCAAGAGCCTTTGTATAAATATATAACAGAATATGTCTTTATGTATATATTCTTACACAAATAAATTTCATTTTCAGACGGTGAAATCATTGCAGCTTTTTGTGGCAGAGACTGAGTGAAACTGTAGCCATGTAATATGAGACCATAAAACTGTTTGAATTACTTCTTTTATGTCACTTTTGACACTGGCCTTATTCTAAATTAAATGGTTAACTTATTAACTTAATAATATCATTCACTTGTTTCATGAGTAACACAGTCAAATCAATTAGAGGAAATTAGCTGTTGTCAGTTTCTTTTGTGTTAGGACAGCAGTCCTAGCCATCCTCAGTAGACCAGGCTGAAAGAATTATTAACTGGCTACGCTGAAACACGTCTGTGCTTGCCGTGAAGAATATATAAATTTGCCTAGACTATAGTTAAAGATATAATTCTATTCCAATAATACAAATTATGAATATAATTGATAACATGCAATTCTAAATAACAGTGGGTTTGTAGGCGATATTAGACTAAAGCTGTGGTCCATCTCCCAGTAACCACTTAGGAACATCTCAAGGCAGAGTGGCTTTAGAAGGCTGAATATCTGCATGATGCCTTTCATTTGTTTTAAATGAATTAGAATATCTTTGTGAAACAATCATGTAATCAAGCCTTGGAATTAGTTAGAGCCCTTTCTAAATAAGTGCATAAGTGAGAAAACTAAAGAAAGTTTGTGTCCCTCCTTCTATGTTTAGATCCACATTTTGCTTTTTGAAGTTGGTACAGGGACCCAGGAAGTTTTAAGGTAGCGGAATCTGCTGCGCCTAAATATGCCACTTTGGCATAAGATTATTTTCAGCTGAAGGCAATTGAGAAAAAGCAGATACAAGAAAAGCTCTCTGTCTTCCCCCTATTATTTGCATAGAAACAGGATAACTTTGCAACGGTAGCCCTCCTCTCCTCTCTACCAGGGAGGACAAGGTAAAATTACCAGAGACAACTGTAAACCCTTTCCGCCTGGAGATGGCACCAGAGGAATCTATATAACAATTTTTACCAACTTTAGCCTGTATCTTCCATTAGTTTGCCCATAATATTTATTTTCCCACAGTTTCCCACCCTAGAAATGCAAAGTCCTTTTTCTTTGTCTTGTCACTTCTCTAAAAAATTTATTATTCTTTAGCTGAGATGCTATGTAAGCCTAACTTCTTTTTTTTTTTTAATTTTTTCATTATACTTTAAGTTTTAGGGTACATGTGCACATTGTGCAGGTTAGTTACATATGTATACATGTGCCATGCTGGTGCGCTGCACCCACTAACTCGTCATCTAGCATTAGGTATATCTCCCAATGCTATCCCTCCCCCCTCCCCCCACCCCACAACAGTCCCCAGAGTGTGATATTCCCCTTCCTGTGTCCATGTGATCTCATTGTTCAATTCCCACCTATGAGTGAGAATATGCGGTGTTTGGTTTTTTGTTCTTGCGATAGTTTACTGAGAATGATGATTTCCAATTTCATCCATGTCCCTACAAAGGACATGAACTCATCATTTTTTATGGCTGCATAGTATTCCATGGTGTATATGTGCCACATTTTCTTAATCCAGTCTATCATTGTTGGACATTTGGGTTGGTTCCAAGTCTTTGCTATTGTGAATAATGCCGCAATAAACATACGTGTGCATGTGTCTTTATAGCAGCATGATTTATAGTCATTTGGGTATATATCCAGTAATGGGATGGCTGGGTCAAATGGTATTTTTAGTTCTAGATCCCTGAGGAATCGCCACACTGACTTCCACAATGGTTGAACTAGCTTACAGTCCCACCAACAGTGTAAAAGTGTTCCTATTTCTCCACATCCTCTCCAGCACCTGTTGTTTCCTGACTTTTTAATGATTGCCATTCTAACTGGTGTGAGATGGTATCTCATAGTGGTTTTGATTTGCATTTCTCTGATGGCTAGTGATGATGAGCATTTTTTCATGTGTTTTTTGGCTGCATAAATGTCTTCTTTTGAGAAGTGTCTGTTCATGTCCTTTGCCCACTTTTTGATGGGGTTGTTTGTTTTTTTCTTGTAAATTTGTTTGAGTTCATTGTAGATTCTGGATATTAGCCCTTTGTCAGATGAGTAGGTTGCAAAAATTTTCTCCCATTTTGTAGGTTGCCTGTTCACTCTGATGGTAGTTTCTTTTGCTGTGCAGAAGCTCTTTAGTTTAATTCGATCCCATTTGTCAATTTTGTCTTTTGTTGCCATTGCTTTTGGTGTTTTGGACATGAAGTCCTTGCCCATGCCCATGTCCCGAATGGTAATGCCTAGGTTTTCTTCTAGGGTTTTTATGGTTTTAGGTCTAACGTTTAAATCTTTAATCCATCTTGAATTGATTTTTGTATAAGGTGTAAGGAAGGGATCCAGTTTCAGCTTTCTCCATATGGCTAGCCAGTTTTCCCAGCACCATTTATTAAATAGGGAATCCTTTCCCCATTGCTTGTTTTTCTCAGGTTTGTCAAAGATCAGATAGTTGTAGGTATGCGGCATTATTTCTGAGGGCTCTGTTCTGTTCCATTGATCTCTATCTCTGTTTTGGTAGCAGTACCATGCTGTTTTGGTTACTGTAGCCTTGTAGTATAGTTTGAAGTCAGGTAGTGTGATGCCTCCAGCTTTGTTCTTTTGGCTTAGGATTGACTTGGCAATGCAGGCTCTTTTTTGGTTCCATATGAACTTTAAAGTAGTTTTTTCCAATTCTGTGAAGACAGTCATTGGTAGCTTGATGGGGATGGCATTGAATCTGTAAATTACCTTGGGCAGTATGGCCATTTTCACGATATTGATTCTTCCTACCCATGAGCATGGAACGTTCTTCCATTTGTTTGTATCCTCTTTTATTTCCTTGAGTAGTGGTTTGTAGTTCTCCTTGAAGAGGTCCTTCACATCCCTTGTAAGTTGGATTCCTAGGTATTTTATTCTCTTTGAAGCAATTGTGAATGGGAGTTCACTCATGATTTGTCTCTCTGTTTGTCTGTTGTTGGTGTATAAGAATGCTTGTGATTTTTGAACATTGATTTTGTATCCTGAGACTTTGCTGAAGTTGCTTATCAGCTTAAGGAGATTTTGGGCTGAGACAATGGGGTTTTCTAGATATACAATCATGTTGTCTGCAAACAGGGACAATTTGACTTCCTCTTTTCCTAATTG
Source organism: Gorilla gorilla gorilla (assembly GCF_029281585.2). Classification (NCBI taxonomy): domain Eukaryota; kingdom Metazoa; phylum Chordata; class Mammalia; order Primates; family Hominidae; genus Gorilla; species Gorilla gorilla. Next base: position 36,636,730 of record NC_073239.2, read on the forward strand.
AATACCCTTTATTTCCTTCTCCTGCCTAATTGCCCTGGCCAGAACTTCCAACACTATGTTGAATAGGAGTGGTGAGAGAGGGCATCCCTGTCTTGTGCCAGTTTTCAAAGAGAATGCTTCCAGTTTTTGCCCATTCAGTATGATATTGGCTGTGGGTTTGTCATAGATAGCTCTTATTATTTTGAAATACGTCCCATCAATACCTAATTTATTGAGAGTTTTTAGCATGAAGGGTTGTTGAATTTTGTCAAAGGCTTTTTCTGCATCTATTGAGATAATCATGTGGTTTTTGTCTTTGGCTCTGTTTATATGCTGGATTACATTTATTCATTTGCATATATTGAACCAGCCTTGCATCCCAGGGATGAAGCCCACTTGATCATGGTGGATAAGCTTTTTGATGTGCTGCTGGATTCAGTTTGCCAGTATTTTATTGAGGATTTTTGCATCAATGTTCATCAAGGATATTGGTCTAAAATTCTCTTTTTTGGTTGTGTCTCTGCCCGGCTTTGGTATCAGGATGATGCTGGCCTCATAAAATGAGTTAGGGAGGATTCCCTCTTTTTCTATTGATTGGAATAGTTTCAGAAGGCATGGTACCAGTTCCTCCTTGTACCTCTGGTAGAATTTGGCTGTGAATCCATCTGGTCCTGGACTCTTTTTGGTTGGTAAGCTATTGATTATTGCCACAATTTCAGCTCCTGTTATTGGTTTATTCAGAGATTCAACTTCTTCCTGGTTTAGTCTTGGGAGAGTGTATGTGTCGAGGAATGTATCCATTTCTTCTAGATTTTCTAGTTTATTTGCGTAGAGGTGTTTGTAGTATTCTCTGATGGTAGTTTGTATTTCTGTGGGATCGGTGGTGATATCCCCTTTATCATTTTTTATTGTGTCTATTTGATTCTTCTCTCTTTTTTTCTTTATTAGTCTTGCTAGCAGTCTATCAATTTTGTTGATCCTTTCAAAAAACCAGCTCCTGGATTCATTGATTTTTTTTGAAGGGTTTTTTGTGTCTCTATTTCCTTCAGTTCTGCTCTGATTTTAGTTATTTCTTGCCTTCTGCTAGCTTTTGAATGTGTTTGCTCTTGCTTTTCTAGTTCTTTTAATTGTGATGTTAGGGTGTCAATTTTGGATCTTTCCTGCTTTCTCTTGTGGGCATTTAGTGCTATAAATTTCCCTCTACACACTGCTTTGAATGCGTCCCAGAGATTCTGGTATGTTGTGTCTTTGTTCTCGTTGGTTTCAAAGAACATCTTTATTTCTGCCTTCATTTCATTATGTACCCAGTAGTCATTAAGGAGCAGGTTGTTCAGTTTCCATGTAGTTGAGTGGCTTTGAGTGAGATTCTTAATCCTGAGTTCTAGTTTGATTGCACTGTGGTCTGAGAGGTAGTTTGTTATAACTTCTGTTCTTTTACATTTGCTGAGGAGAGCTTTACTTCCAACTATGTGGTCAATTTTGGAATAGGTGTGGTGTGGTGCTGAAAAAAATGTATATTCTGTTGATTTGGGGTGGAGAGTTCTGTGATGTCTATTAGGTCTGCTTGGTGCAGAGCTGAGTTCAATTCCTGGGTATCCTTGTTGACTTTCTGTCTCGTTGATCTGTCTAATGTTGACAGTGGGGTGTTAAAGTCTCCCATTATTAATGTGTGGGAGTCTAAGTCTCTTTGTAGGTCACACAGGACTTGCTTTATGAATCTGGATGCTCCTGTATTGGGTGCATATATATTTAGGATAGTTAGCTCTTCCTGTTGAATTGATCCCTTTACCATTATGTAATGGCCTTCTTTGTCTCTTTTGATCTTTGTTGGTTTAAAGTCTGTTTTATCAGAGACTAGGATTGCAACCCCTGCCTTTTTTTGTTTTCCATTTGCTTGGTAGATCTTCCTCCATCCTTTTATTTTGAGCCTATGTGTGTCTCTGCACGTGAGATGGGTTTCCTGAATACAGCACACTGATGGGTCTTGACTCTTTATCCAATTTGCCAGTCTGTGTCTTTTAATTGGAGAATGTAGTCCATTTACATTTAAAGTTAATATTGTTATGTGTGAATTTGATCCTGTCATTATGATGTTAGCTGGTTATTTTGCTTGTTAGTTGATGCAGTTTCTTCCTAGTCTTGATGGTCTTTACATTTTGGCATGATTTTGCAGCAGCTGGTACCGGTTGTTCCTTTCCATGTTTAGTGCTTCCTTCAGGAGCTCTTGTAGGGCAGGCCTGGTGGTGACAAAATCTCTCAGCATTTGCTAGTCTGTAAAGTATTTTATTTCTCCTTCACTTATGAAGCTTAGTTTGGCTGGATGTGAAATTCTGGGTTGAAAATTCTTTTCTTTAAGAATGTTGAATATTGGCCCCCACTCTCTTCTGGCTTGTAGGGTTTCTGCCGAGAGATCTGCTGTTAGTCTGATGGGCTTCCCTTTGAGGGTAACCCGACCTTTCTCTCTGGCTGCCCTTAACATTTTTTCCTTCATTTCAACTTTGGTGAATCTGACAATTATGTGTCTTGGAGTTGCTCTTCTTGAGGAGTATCTTTGTGGCGTTCTCTGTATTTCCTGAATCTGAACGTTGGCCTGCCTTGCTAGATTGGGGAAGTTCTCCTGGATAATATCCTGCAGAGTGTTTTCCAACTTGGTTCCATTCTCCCCATCACTTTCAGGTACACCAATCAGATGTAGATTTGGTCTTTTCACATAGTCCCATATTTCTTGGAGGCTTTGCTCATTTCTTTTTATTCTTTTTTCTCTAAACTTCCCTTCTCACTTCATTTCATTCATTTCATCTTCCATTGCTGATACCCTTTCTTCCAGTTGATCGCATCGGCTCCTGAGGCTTCTGCATTCTTCACGTAGTTCTCGAGCCTTGGTTTTCAGCTCCATCAGCTCCTTTAAGCACTTCTCTGTATTGGTTATTCTAGTTATACATTCTTCTAAATTTTTTTCAAAGTTTTCAACTTCTTTGCCTTTGGTTTGAATGTCCTCCCGTAGCTCAGAGTAATTTGATCGTCTGAAGCCTTCTTCTCTCAGCTCGTCAAAGTCATTCTCCGTCCAGCTTTGTTCCATTGCTGGTGAGGAACTGCGTTCCTTTGGAGGAGGAGAGGCGCTCTGCGTTTTAGAGTTTCCAGTTTTTCTGTTCTGTTTTTTCCCCATCTTTGTGGTTTTATCTACTTTTGGTCTTTGATGATGGTGATGTACAGATGGGTTTTCGGTGTGGATGTCCTTTCTGTTTGTTAGTTTTCCTTCTAACAGAGAGGACCCTCAGCTGCAGGTCTGTTGGAATACCCTGCTGTGTGAGGTGTCAGTGTGCCCCTGCTGGGGGGTGCCTCCCAGTTAGGCTGGTCGGGGGTCAGGGGTCAGGGACCCACTTGAGGAGGCAGTCTGCCGGTTCTCAGATCTCCAGCTGCGTGCTGGGAGAACCACTGCTCTCTTCAAAGCTGTCAGACAGGGACATTTAAGTCTGCAGAGGTTACTGCTGTCTTTTTGTTTGTCTGTGCCCTGCCCCCACAGGTGGAGCCTACAGAGGCAGGCAGGCCTCCTTGAGCTGTGGTGGGCTCCACCCAGTTCGAGCTTCCGGCTTCTTTGTTTACCTAATCAAGCCTGGGCAATGGTAGGTGCCCCTCCCCCATCCTCGCTGCCGCCTTGCAGTTTGATCTCAGACTGCTGTGCTAGCAATCAGCGAGATTCCGTGGGCGCAGGACCCTCTGAGCCAGGTGTGGGATATAGTCTCGTGGTGCGCCGTTTTTTAAGCAGGTCTGAAAAGCGCAATATTCGGGTGGGAGTGACCCGATTTTCCAGGTGCGTCCGTCACCCCTTTCTTTGACTCGGAAAGGGAACTCCCTGACCCCTTGCGTTTCCCAGGTGAGGCAATGCCTTGCCCTTCTTCGGCTCGCACACGGTGCGCGCACCCACTGGCCTGCGCCCACTGTCTGGCACTCCCTAGTGAGATGAACCCGGTACCTGAGATGCAAATGCAGAAATCACCCGCCTTCTGCGTCGCTCACGCTGGGAGCTGTAGACCGGAGCTGTTCCTATTCGGCCATCTTGGCTCCTCGTGTAAGCCTAACTTCTAACCACACCTTTGAGTTACTCATCTCCCAGCGCTCCCATGTGTATTGATGATGTGTATGCTCATAAACTTATGTTTGTTTTCCTCTTGTTGATTTGTGTTTTGTCAGTCTTACTTATAAGGCCCCAGCCGAAGAACCTAGATAGGAGAAAAAATTTTTTTCCTCCCCTGCAGAGTCTACTAATTTCTTAGTAGAATATTTAAATTCTGTATAACTTATAAGACCAAAAACAAAAGATGCCGGCAGCAAGTTGACACCCTTCTCAAGCATAGATGTGAGTACTTAGAGGTTTATGTTGGAAGAATTCAGTTTTGTTGGTGATGGGGTGAACTGAGGGAGAAATTTTAACATAATCCATAATGATTTATTTATTTATTGAGATGGAGCCTTGCTCTGTCACCCAGGCTGGAGTGCAGTGGCACAATCGCAGCTCACTGCAATGTCAGCCTCCTGGATTCAAGCAATTCTCATGCCTCAGCCTTATGAGTAGCTGGGATTACAGGCACAAGCCACCAGCCCCGCTAATTTTTGTATGTTTAGTATAGATAAGTTTCATGTCATGTTGGCCAGGCTGGTCTTGAACTCCTGACCTCCAGTGATCTGCTCCCTTCGGCCTCCCAAAGTGCTGGGATTACAGGCGTGAGCCACCGCTCCCAGCCACATAATTTTTTAAAACACCCATAGGTCATTTGTAACTCAGGATTCCCTAATTCCCATGACATGGAGGATGCCTGGAGACAAAAGAGTCTCCACAGTTTCTGCGAGACTCTATTTTAACATATATAAGCAAAATAAGGATTAAATGTACTTGGCTCCTGGTGGGAATAGGGTGGAATAGGTTCTGGTAACTGTACCATAAACTTCTATTTTCTATAAGTTTTTTCTTTTCTGCTTCTCTACTTTTAAAGTCATTTGTTTAGGGGCCCAAAAAACTTCTGAGACTGCATATTTATCTTTTATAAAGGGAATTGAAAGCAGACAGTGGACGGGTCTAATGATTTTCTAAAATAAAGTCACTCTGCACCAGTTTCACTCATGATCAAGGACATTAAGCATTTAGTCATTTCTATGTCACACCTTTGCCTTTGTAGGGTGTTTTAAAAGTTACCTTAGCTTCACACGAGCCATTCATGGCTAATGAATAAAACTAATGAATTACTAATGAATAAAAACACACAAAAAAGAATTCTGCTATGATGTGTGAAGGTCCTTCATGTTTTCTAAAAAAGATTAAGTGTATATGACTAGTACTATTTCAGAGGAATATAACTTTATTATGATCAATTAAGAACAACTCTTACTAATAATGCTTAGGCATTTTTGACCAGGATTTTTTTGCTAGTGTTCCTAAAATTTTATTTTAGGGGTAAGCATCTGCTCAACAGTCGAATAATTTGACTTCTTGGATTAAATGTTTAATCAATTTTTTTCTGATGGAGCTTATTTCAGTGTAGTATCTCCTTCTTTTCCTCTACCCTCACATCTCATTCACAAATAATTCCTTTTAGTTTTGTCTCAAAAATAAGTCTCATGTCTGCTCACTTCTCCCCATCTCCACTGCCAACATCCTAGTTCAAGCTATTCTCTTTTCTCCCCTAGACCATGTGATGCTGCTGTTCTAACCGGCTTCCTGTTTCCACTCTTGCCTGTCTGTAACTTGTTTTCCATGCCACAGCCAGAGTAACTCCTTAAAGAAAGAAAATCAGACCAGTTCCTTTCCTTGCACATAGATTTCAATTAGCTTACCAATGCTCTTTGAATAAAATAAAACTTTGAAACTGTGATCTTTGATTTGACCCTTCATAATATTTCCAACATCATCTCATGATTCTATTATTCAAACTTTCTCTCTCTCACACACATACACACAAACACACACTCTGTTGTACAAAGCAGGCACAAAGATGCTCCACTAACACAAGCGCTGCAAATATAAAATAAGGATTCACTGGAGAAAACACTCGCAAGCAGAGGGTAACAGAGTGTACATCATTCCCTGGGCTCTCCTGCTCCCACTGAGGGGTGTGCACATTTGGACTACACACACACTAGCCAACAATTCCGTACCGAGGGATTCCATCTCTGTGATACTCACACCAGGGTCGGCAAACATTTTCTTAAATAGTTTAGTCTCATGGGCTCTATAGTCTCTGTCAAAACTACTCAGCTCTGCTGTGTACTGCAAATGCAACCATACATAATATGTAAGTGAATGTATGTGCCTATGTTGCTATAAAACTATTATGTCTACTGAAATGTGAATTTCATATAATTTTCATGTGTCACAAAATCTCATTTTCTATCAATTTTTAAACATATTAAAAATGTAAAATCTATTGTTAACTTCCTGGCCCTACAAAAATAGGCAGCAGGCCAGGTTTGGCACATTGGATATAGTTTGCTAACCCCTACTGTACACATTTATAGGGAAAACAGAACAAGGAACATCCATTTGACTGTGGAACAACAGAAGCTCCTTGGTGAGGCAAATGCCTTTGTTAGAAACAGAGAGGAACTTGTAACCCCTGTGTTTTAGGAGGCCGAGGCAGGAGGATCATTTGAGCTCAGGAGTTGGAGACCAGCCTGGCCAACATGGCAAAACTTCGTCTCTACTAAAAACACACAAATTAGCCAGGCTTGGAGGCACGCACCACCTGTAATCCCAGTTACTCGAGAGGCTGAGGCACAAGAATTCGCCTGAACCCAGGAGGCAGAGGTTGCAGTGAGCTGAGATTGCACCACTGCACTCCAGCCTTGGCAACAAAGTGAGACTCTGCCTCAACACAACCCCCAAAACAAAAACCAAAACAATAAACAAAACAAAACAAAAAACAAACAGAGGGGACTTCTAGAGGTGAAAGCTGGAATCAGTCTGTTCTGCTGAACTAACTCAGACCTCTGGGCCAACTTTCAGCTAAATTATGTTTCCAAAGCCATTGGAATTTGCCTCTCTGACTGTCTCCTCTCTACACACATGCATGCACACACATAACATGTACACCCTTCCTCCTCAATACTTCAGCAATATAACACTGGCTTTCTTTCAGTTTCTACAAACAGCCAGGTACTTTCAGGACTCAGGTTTTTTGCTCTTGCACTTCAAGTTCACTCTTAATCGCCAGTGCCCCGCACAGTCTGAGGAAGATAATAGGTATTTCTCAAATATTTGTTAAAAAATGATTATCTACACTGTTATAGAGGATATAGATAGACAATACATCGATAGATATTTACCAATTACTTCATTGAACTTCAAAATGAAGGAGAGATGAAATTTGAGGAAATGAAATATATAAGAGAGACTTCAAATTACCCTAGGCTACTAGAGTGTTGTCCTAGCCTTGAGAGGAATTCCATTCAAAGGAAGCCATGGGAAATCGAATGTTCTGGGTGATAGAACATGTCCCATCGCAGAGAGTTTCTTCCTAACTGCTAAAGATAATTATTGTCCCACAGCTTTGGATATAGAATTAGGACAGAGCTAGAGGGAAATTCTAGCTTCAATATTGCAACAAAGTTGTGGAGGGGTTCTAGTGGTCTTTTAACCTCTTTAAGCTTCATTTTCTTTATATGAAATGGGAGTTGGATTATATGATTTTTGATTCTTTTTCATTATGAAATACTATTATTCCAAGTATCCCACATGTATACATGATATGAAGACTTTATGGATCTAGAGGTGATGTTTGTTGCATTTGTCTCTCAGATGAAAATGCCATTTGGGGGCTGGGCTTGGTGGTTCACACCTGTAATCCCAGCTATTTGGGAGGCCGAGGCAGGAGATCACCTGAGGTCGGGAGTTTGAGACCAACCTGGCCAACATGTTGAAACCTCGTCTTTACTAAAACTACAAAAATTAGCCGGGTATGGTCATGTGTGCCAGTAATCTCAGCTACTTGGGAGGCTGAAGCAGGAGAATCACCTGAACCCGGGAGGCAGAGGTTGTGGTGAGCCGTGATCGTGCCACTGCACTCCAGCTTGGGTGACAGAGTGAAACTCTGTCTCAAAAAAAAAAAAAAATGCCAGTTGGGTAGTTTGACATTTATACACGAAGGCAAAAGTTCCAGGCAAGTTCCCTCTCAGGGCAATTTTTCGACTTTGAGAGTCTAACAAAGCTGCCCTAGAAAACAAGAAGGGTGTGAAAATGATTCTCTGTGTGCTGTCACCATTTGATGCTTGACTTAAGTAGATTAATAGGGTGTGACAGAAAAAAGATATTTCTAACAAGAGTGTAATGTTACTCACCTTTTATTACCTAGCTCCTCTGTACAGAGAGCAGCAGCAGTGTTTACCTGGCACAAGGCTAAGCTGGAGCTGTCCAAAGTGGCAGGCAGATTCCCCCGAGTTGGTTACAGAAGCAAGTGTGAATACGGGTTCAGTGGTGTTAAAGCTGTGGATGCTGTACAGGATGCTTGGATTGGGTCAATTAACTTTCCAAACAAGAAAACAACAGCTTCACCCTCATTATATCTCAGAAATGTTGGATTAGACCCACGTTAAGTTAGCCAGCTCCTGGCTATAATACATAATATGAGACAAAAGCATTTCTCTGATGTTTTACTTTTTCCCCAAGGCTAGCTCAAAAAGGCAGTGTGGATTGGAAGCATTATTGTTCTGATCTCAACAGCACACATCCATCTGCTTCACTTGATTTTGACTACATATCATTACACCTATTTACTTTCTGCAAAGTCCTTGAAAATAAGAACAGCTTTTCCTTTTATGAGAAGGGGTAGGCAACTCAGGCATAGTAGAAAAACAGTGGATTTGAGTAAGGAGCCTAGGACTTGAATTACAACCTAGGCTTTACCAATCCTGGAAACTTTGTCCATTGCATCATCTCCTTTCATGGACAAAAGGGGATCACAAACCTGAAGTTTCTCTGAGAGTGTCTGATTGTCCTGGGGAGGAGAGGTAGCCTTTTCTATGTCAGCCATCAAAGAATGAAGGAGCAGAAATAGGGAGAAGATCTCTTGGTGTTTGCTGGAGGATGGAGGCATTATGAACAGAGCCCTCAGGGAGTGAGCTCTGGTCCTGTGCTCGTGAGGATCAATTTACCAGCTAGAGGAACAGTGTCAGGAGACTGTTCTGTGCTGGTTCTTTCCTTCCCCTGGGGCCTCCGTTCTCTGGAGATCCTTGGTGCCTCCTGCCTTTGTTTTCCAGTAGAGAAGAAAATATCTTTTCCAGCCTCCAAATTGTCAGGGATGGTATGAGATATAATCAGTCTTCAAGCTCACTCAGAGCACCTACCAGGTATCCAAGGGAAAGTCTACCAAAGTAACACAGGGTGTTATGGCCGTGATGCAGAAAGCTGTTCACTGGGCCTCTAGTGAGTGGTGTCAGTTATGGGTTTTGGGGACAGAGTTACCTCTGATTTTTTTGAGAAAAAAGAGATGGCTGGATTTGTGATGAGATCTCAGGCATAGAGGGCAGTGTAATGACAGCAGGAATCCATCTCCTCTCAGGACCACCATGATTTTCTTATAGACCTTTTCCTTTCTTGCTTGGGGTTGAGGTCTGTGACTCTCAAGCAGTTGCTTCTCAGGGCACACTTGCCAGGCCCAGGAGAGGCCAGAGCAGGGCACTAGCTCTTCCCCAGCAGTTGCATCTGAAGTTGGGCTCTAAGCCTTTCTCATCCCTGATGTAGGTGCAGGTCTTTCAGCACAACTCATTTGCTGTCCTTCTATCTCCAACTATGGAAGAAGTTTTATCTCAAAGACTTAGTTAATTTTACTTCCTTCTTTCAGCAGCTTTGATTTTTTTCCTCTGTTGACAGCATTAGATCTAAAATTGGCAAATAAAACCCCCTATGATTCAGCTCTAACATATTATTATGTTTTAAAATTTTAACTTTTATTTTAGATTCAGGAAGTACACGTGCAGGTTTGTTACATGGTTATATTGTGTGATGCTGAGGTTTGGGATGTAATTGATCCTGTCACCCAGGTAGTAGGTACCTAGTAGTACCTACTAAGCATAGTACTTAGTAGGTAGCTTTTTAGCCCTTCATCCCTTCCCTCCTCCTCTGGTAGTTTCCAGTGTCTATTGTTGCCATCTTTATGTCCATGTGCACCCTCTGTTTAGCTCTCACTTGTAGGTGAGAACATGTGATATTTAGTTTTCTGTTCCCGTGTTAATCTGCTTAGGATAATGATTTTCAGCTGCACCCATGTTGCTGAACAGGACATGATTTCATTGTTTTTCATGGTTGCATATTATTCCATGGTTTATATGTATCACATTTTCTTTGTACAACCCAGTGCTAATGGACGCCTAGGTTGATTCCATGTCTTTGCTATTGTGACTAGTTCTGTGATGAACATATGAGTGCATGTATGTTTTGGTAGAATGATTTATTTTCCTTTGGTTATATATCCAATAATGAGACTGTTGGGTAGAATGGTAGTTCTAAGTTTTTTGAGAAATCTCCAAACTGCTATCCACAGGGGCTGACCTAATTTACATTTCCACCAGTAGTATATAAGCATTCCCTTTTTCTCTGCAGTCTCACCCATACATACTGTTTTTTGACTTCTTACCCATAGCCATTCTGACTGGTGTGAGAGGATATCTCATTGTGGTTTTAATTTGTATTTCTCTGATCATTAGTGATGTTGAGAGCATTTTTAAAACTATGTTTGTTGGCCACTTGTATATCTTCCTTTTTTTGGGATGGAGTCTCATTCTGTTGCTCAGGCAGGAGTACAGTGGCACGATCTCAGCTCACTGCAACCTCTGCCTCCCAGGTTCAAGCAATTCTCCTGCCCCAGCCTCCCAGGTAGTTGGGATTACAGGCGTGCACTGCCACGCCCAGATAATTTTTGTAATTTTAGTAGAGGCGGGGTTTCACCGTGTTGGCCAGGCTGGTCTTGAACTCCTGACCTCAGATGATGCGCCCACCTTGGCCTCCCAAAGTGCTGGGATTACAGGTGTGAGCCACCACGCCCAGCCTGTCTTCTTTTGAGAAGAGTTTGTTCATGTCTTCTGATCTCTTTTTAATGGTGGTGGTTGTTTTTTCCTTGTTGAATTAAGTTCCTTATAGATTTGGATATGATACCTTTGTTGGATGCATAGTTTATGAATATTTTCTCCCATTCTGTAGGTTGTCTGTTTACTCTGCTGATAGTTACTTTTGCGATGTAGAAGCTCTTTAGTTTAATTAGGTCCCACTTGTCAACTTTTGTTTTTGTTGCAGTTGCTTTTGAGGACTTAGTCATAAATTCTTTCCTAAGGTCCATGAACAGAATACTGTTTCGGAGGGGTTCTTCTAGGATTCTTATAGTTTGAGGTCTTACATTTAAATCTTTGTTCTACTCTTTGAGTTAACTTTTGTATATGGTGAAAGATAGGGTCCAGTTTCAATTTTTTGCACATGGCTAGCTTACTGTTGCAGTATTGAATTGAATAGGGAGTGGTTTCCCCATTGAATAGGAAATCCTTTCCCCATTGCTTACTTTTGTTGACTTTACTGAAGATCAGATGGCTATAGGTATGCGGCTTTATTTCTCAGTTATCTATTCTGTTCAGTTGGCCTATGTGTCTGTTCTCGTATCAGTATCATGATGTTTTGCTTAGTGTAGTTTTATAGTATAGTTTGAAATCCATCAGTATGATGCCACCAGCTTTGTTCTGTTTGCTTAGGATTGCCCTGGTTATTTGAGCTCTTTGGGGTCTATATAAATTTGGAATAGTTTTTTTAATTCTGTGAAAAATGACATTGGTAACTTATTAGGAATAGTGTTGAATCTGTATATCGCTTTGGGCAGCATGGCCATTTTAGTGGAAGGATATTGATTCTTCCACTCCATGATCATGGAATGTTTTTTCCACTTGTTTATCTAAAACTGTCGCAGAGTTAACAGAAGACTCTTTTTTTTTCCCAGAGGTGTAGATTCTCCAGCTATATTTTAATATGTCTTCTCATCTAAGCACTACATTACCTTCTTTCCTGAAAGCAGGAAAGGGAATTTCCATGGGGGCTTCTTAGTCAGCTTTTTGTAGGCTTTCCCGAGGAGAGAGGCAGTTGTCTTTGTAATACCAGCTGGGAGAGTAGGTGTGAAAATATGTTGGGATGGAGATGAGCAAATGTATTCATCGTAGAATTCAGGTACTGTAAGTTGAGCCTGTCCTTTGCTCCTTGAGGATTCATTTACTGCCTGCAGAAGAACAGTGCTAGGAGACAGCTCTCTACTGGGTATTCCCTTACTCACCCCCATTCTTGTCTGGACACCCAGGGTAAGACATCTGTATTGCAGGAGTTTAATTTTGCCTTCTGATAAGTTGATGTCAATTGTGGGTTCTAAGGACAGATCACCCATTCCCACGAGAAAGGGTAGACTGCCTGGGGGAGTAATGCATCTTAGGCAAGGGGGCTGTGGAATTTCAGCGGGTATCACTCTCTCCCCAGGACAACCATGGCCTCCTTAGTGATCTTTCTCTCTCTTCTTTCAATTAGAGCTTCTGGGTCACAACAGTTTCACTGAAGAGCACTGCCTCTCATAGGACACTCACCAGGCCTCAAGGTGCTCTTGGTCAGGGAGCCATAGCAGGGCCATTCTGCAGCAGTGTGCAGAGAAGCTGTAATTGGGGTTTGGACTTCAAGGTTTCTTCATCCCCAACAAAAGAGCAAGTCTTTTAGTACCACTCATCAACTGTCCTTTCCTACTCCTTGAAGGATTTCTTTTTTTTTTTCTTTCTCTTTTCTTTTTTTTTTTTTTTTTTTGAGACAGAGTCTCGCTCTGTCGCCCAGGCTGGAGTGCAGTGGTGCGATCTTGGCTCTCTGCAACCTCCGACTCCTAGGTTCAAGTGGTTCTCCTGCCTCAGTCTCCTGAGTAGCTGAGACCACAGGCATCTGCCACCATGCCTGGCTGATTTTTGTATTTTTAGTGGAGACGGGGTTTCACCATGTTGGTCAGGCTTGTCTCAAATTCCTGGCCTCAAGTGATCCACCCGCCTCAGCCTCCTAAGGTGCTGGGATTACAGGTGTGAGCCACCACACCCAGCCTAGAAATTTTTATCTTAAACATCTCACTTCGTTTAAGCACCTTCAATGTTTCCCAAGGCCACTGAAAAAAACTTCAAAATCCGTATCCTGATTAGTAAGGCTCCTGCAACATAGCACTGCGCTATCTTTCAAGTCTTGCATCTAGAAAAGACACACCAGAAGCACTTAAGGGTGAAGAGCAAGGTATCTGTAATGTGCTCTCCAAAGGTATATATGTAGAGAAAGACAGAGCAACAGAAGGGCAGAAAGGAAAAAATAAAACAATTGTGGTAAAATGTTAACAGTTTGGGATCTGGATAAAGGGAATATGGAAGTTCTTGCAACTTTTCTGTAAATCTGAAATTATTTCAAAATAAAAAATTACAAAAAATTATTAGATTACCTGTACTTATCAAGTATGCTTTTTTTTTTGGTTCTCCAGGTCACATTTGAAAGAACATTCTTTAAACGTTTGCAAAGAGAATTCAATTTTCCTTATGATTTAACTGGGTCCTAGTGAAGATGTCAAGAAGGAAAAATGCAAAATGTGGGCAAAACTGTATGGAATGATTTTAGTTGTAGTGACCTGTAAGTAGGTAGACAGAATTCTGCTTTCTGCTGAAGATATTTTGTGGTTATGCTTGGCTAAGCATACAAATTCCAGAAATTGGTCAGCAGCTAGTTAACATTTACTATGTATATACCAGTTTTCTGGGTTGAGAATTAATATGAGAATTGGAAAAGTGGAGACATTCAAATATCTGTAAAAGATTGTCCTCATATACAAGGCATTTATTTATCATGGGAAAATTAACACTAATATTCCAGAAAAAAATATAAAAAAGATGCCATGAGAAAAACAATGCTTATACACTGCTGGTAGGAGTGAAAATTAGTTCAACCATTGTGCAAGATAGTGTGGTGATTCCACAAAGACCTAAAAACACAAATACCACTCAACACAGTCATTTCATTACTGCGTATATGCCCAAAGGAATACAAATCATTCTATTATGAAGACATGACAATGAGTATGTTGATTATGGCAATATTCACAATAGCAAAGACATAGAATAAATCTAAATGCCCATTAATGATAGATTTGATAAAGAAAATGTGTCACATATACACCATGGAATACTATGCAGCCATAAAAAGAGTGAGATCGTGTCCTTTACAGGGACATGGATGGAGCTAGAGGCCATTATCTTTAGCAAACTAACACAGGAACAGAAAACCAAATACTGCATGATCTCACTTATAAGTGGGAGCTAAATAATGAGAACACATGGACACATGCATGGGAGAGGGAACAACATACACTGGGGCCTGTTGAAGGGTAGAGAGTGTGAGGAGGGAGAGGATCAGGAAAAATAACGAATGGGTACTAGGCTTAATACTTGCGTGATGTACAACAAACCCCCATGACACAAGTTTACATATGTAATAAATCTCCATGTACCCCTGAACTTAAAATAAAAATTTAAAAAGATGCCACAGATAAGATAATTTATAAAATTATTTAACAAATAAGAATTTTGGATCTCTACAGGGCATTTACCTTGAGATAGAAATAGACGTATATTGTAAATATAAAGGTCCTTTCATAACCCGAAACATATTTCATGAGACTCTATCACTGAAGTAAAATGTGAGAGCTTCTCCAGTGATATATTTATAGTTTGTGACATCTCTTGAGAAATATTTTTTGTATTTTCTCAAGTATATATACTTGTATATATCAGATCTCTATCTCAACTATCTATCTAATCATCTATCTATATTTAAATTAGTAGGCTGGATTATCAATTGTTATTTGTATTATATTTTACAGCCTACTCACTTTATTCTAGCAGTTCATTTACACTTGTGAAATGAATCAATTTAAATAGTAACAAAATAGGAAAAATCTGACAACTTTTTAGGGATACAGCTACTCAGGAATATGTGGCAGGAGAAACTGTACAACGTGATTGATAACAATCTTCATTTTGAAATATTGCTAACATGGCTTCATCACAATTCACTCTGTCATGGACAGTGGTCAGCACTTGGCCATCTGCCACCCACTGCACTACCTTATCCTCATGACTGATGAAAATAGAGATCGAATGTTTAAGGAAATTGACCAGCCGAGAGAGACACACCATGAAGTGTCTTTTTTTTTTTCTTTTGAAACTTTCTTTCTAAGTGACACGATGTCGTAGGTTGGGTTCCCTGGAAACAGATCCTGTTATTTGTATGCAGGAGGTTTCTGGTGGAGTTCTCTTGAGAACAATACCTATAAGGGAGTGATGAAAGTAGGATCAGGCAGAAGTTGAATTGTGATGAAGTTGCAACAAAAGTCTCAGCTGTTGCCATGTGGAGCTCTGGAACTGGGATGGCCATTTATACTTCTCACCAAGTGTCAGGCCTTTGTACACCAGCATTGACCAACTGTTGGATTTGAGCTGCCCCTGGGAGGAGGAAAAATCAATGACAAGTCCCTTTGGCTTAGGGCAACTTCTGGCAAGGGATTTAGCTATGATCTAGTCATCAGCATACTATACTTCTGGCAGCTGGGGGAATGCATGCCTCAGGCCTGAAGGAAAGCTCTGGGCAGCACATTATAACATCCACTACACAACACATGGGCCCACTGACAGCCTTGCCCTACGCCGATGCCACATCTCAGAACATGCACTATGTAAATTTTCTTATTATCATTCTCAGTATTTTGTACATCCCTGGACCATATACGTTGATCCTAAGAGCTATGCTTCAGCTGCTTTCAGCAGCTAGCCATCAAAATGCCTTTTCTTTCCGTGGGTCTCACTTAATGGTGGTGTCTGTTCTGTGAAACCATATGATGATGTGTGTGAATCTCGTATCTGACCATTTAGTATAAATGAAGATGATAAATCACAGTATCATAATGATATCCTCCATAAAGACTCTAGTTTTAAACTTCATCAATTACACCTTGCTCAATATGAACTTGAAACCTATCTTCAGTTATTTTTTTTATGGAATGAGTATTAGCCAAAGCTCAGGAACAGTTCTTCCTGCCCTGTCAAAGGACACTGGTTTTCTTAATTATTTATTTCTGGCCTACTATATGAAGTAAAACTATTTGGTATACCTAATCTTATTTTGGAGGGATTTGCATATTGTAAGGTTAAATGCAAAAACAAGATACAGAGAAGACTATGTGATATAATTTGATTTTTGTAAGATAATGAAAAAACCTGATATATGATAATAAATATTTATATAGAATTAGAAGCATGGAGAATAGTATGAAAGAATATACTGGGTTGTTAATGCTGCTTATCTAGCATAGATGGAAGGTGGTAGAGTGAAAAGTAGATTGGGGAAGAAGTGGTGGTGGGGGGAAGTAGTAAGGAAAAAACAGAGGAGTCTAAAAAATCAGCATCTACAGCACTTCCAATTGCACTTGTGAGTATGTGTGTGTGCATGTGTGTATGAAAGCATACATGGAAGAGGTTCACTAAAATCAATGGTGATTACTCAGAGTGGTGGGATTTTAGATGATTTCTAAATATTTTTTATATTATACTGTTTGATAATTATTACAGTGAGTATTATTTATATATTGATAAAAAAGCAAGCTATTTTTTCTTATTGTGAACAAAAAGATCCATTGCATTAAATAAGTCTTTCTTGACTAGAAATAAATGTCACTGTGTCCCTTGGAGTTAAAAAGAAAGCTAAATACTGAATTCATAAAAGAAGGTCAGATACACAAGGCACACTCCAGATAATGTGATTGTCTCAAAGGAAAACAAGTTCTGAGTGTAATATTTTAAATATCAGTATAATATTTGAACTTTAATGTATTTTGAATACTGATTTTCATATTTAAATACCCAAATGACATATTTATTGCCCTCTTTTTCTTTTCATCTATCTATATGTCTCTATTTAATTGTTCATTGAATTGTAAATTGTATTACATCTTTGAGCCATACTTATTTGATTAAGGATGCCCATTAATAAGTCAATAGGTGTGGCTAATTATAAATTATGATGGATAGTAAATGCTGTATGGATACTTATTCCATGTATCCATAGAACACTTTCATTTTGTATATTGTGATATGCTTCTAAATAGACAGTAACCTGAGGATGGCTATATGCAGTTTTCAGAACTTGACCTGTTCCCTCATCCCTTAATACTCCTGGCTTTTATCTGTGCTGTTCTTCTGCTTGCTCCCATAGCAATTTATAATGGCCCTGGTTTGTAGCATATCTTGCTGCATCTGCTACCGGCCTACCACTGGCTTATGGGCCCCACAAGGGAAGGAACTGTGTTTTGTTCACTTATGTGTATGACTCACCCTCTAGCTCAGGGCCTAGAATACTGAATGAGTCTAATTTTTAAAATAAAAAAGTGGCCATGAAGAAGATGATACACAATGATAAAAAATGACCAACTTCAGTTTTTCATGGTTTATTTATTCTCACAAGTCCTCAAGGAAGGAGGACCTTTCCTACTTCTTCCGAACAAAGCCAAAGCATTTGAGTGAGATGACACTAAGAGTGTGTCAATTGCCTTCTTTTTTCATTTTCCATCAATAATCAGCCTCTTACTAGTTTCCTAAAGGATCAAATAGTTACGAAGAAATGTTTCCCTGTTTCTAATTTTATGGTGAGATAGTTTTAACATTTATTTTTTAACGTTAATGTTAGATGTTGTTTAAACACAATACATGCACATAGAACATTTTAAAAATACAAAGGCATGTCAAGGGGAATATTTCCTCTCTCTGTCCCCAGAAACCCAATTCTCCTTACTAACAGCAATCACCGTGACTAGTTTCTTCTTCAAGAAACATATTGTGTATTTATGAACATAAATATATACATATCTGTGCAGTCTTTCTTCTTCATATGAAAGAGAGGCAGATAGAGTGCTCCTCTACCTTGTTTTTTAACAATACAGCATAAGGATGCATTCATATTAAAAGATACATACAGATCCTCATTTTAAAAAGTTACATAGTATTCCACCCTATGATTATACACTAATTTACCTGATCAGTTCTTAGTGGGAATTTAGATAGATCCAGTCTTTTGCTATTAGAAGCAGTAGTCAATATTCTTGTACATGTGCCATTTTTCTTGCGTGAGTATACCAGTAAGATAAGCATCTAGGATTTTGGAGTTGTTGAATCAGAGGAAATGACTTTTAAATTTTGGTAATTATTGCAAGACGTCCTCCATAGATGTTGTACCAATGTATGCTCTACTAGCAAAAACTGCCATTTTTTCCAACTTCATTTTTGATCTTTGTTAATTTTGGGGAAAAACACATATATTTATTACAGTTTTATTTGCTTTTCTCGCCTTATGATAAAACAGTGTCTTTTTACTTGCTTAAAAGCTTTTTACTGTTGCCTTTTTTCAGATATTTGACACTCTTCCTATTGTGCTAATGGTCATGAAGTCTTTGCCTAAGCCAATGTCTAGAAGGGATTTTCTTTTTTTTTTTTTTTTTTCCTTTCCCTTCCAACTAGCTTATAAGCTTTGATTCATCCTTAAAAGGTTTGGGTGAAGATAATTTTCTTTTTTTTTTTAATTATACTTTAAGTTTTAGGGTACATGTGCACATTGTGCAGGTTAGTTACATATGTATACATGTGTCATGCTGGTGTGCTGCACCCACTAACTCGTCATCTAGCATTAGGTATATCTCCCAGTGCTATCCCTCCCACTCCCCCCACCCCACAACAGTCCCCAGAATGTGATATTCCCCTTCCTGTGTCCATATGATCTCATTGTTCAATTCCCACCTATGAGTGAGAATATGCAGTGTTTGGTTTTTTGTTCTTGCGATAGTTTACTGAGAATGATGATTTCCAATTTCATCCATGTCCCTACAAAGGACATGAACACATCATTTTTTATGGCTGCATAGTATTCCATGGTGTATATGTGCCACATTTTCTTAATCCAGTCTACCATTGTTGGACATTTGGGTTGGTTCCAAGTCTTTGCTATTGTGAATAGTGCCACAATAAACATACGTGTGCATGTGTCTTTATAGCAGCATGATTTATAGTCCTTTGGGTATATACCCAGTAATGGGATGGCTGGGTCAAATGGTATTTCTAGTTCTAGATCCCTGAGGAATCGCCACACTGACTTCCACAATGGTTGAACTAGTTTACAGTCCCACCAACAGTGTAAAAGTGTTCCTCTTTCTCCACATCCTCTCCAGCACCTGTTGTTTCCTGACTTTTTAATGATTGCCATTCTAACTGGTGTGAGATGGTATCTCATTGTGGTTTTGATTTGCATTTCTCTGATGGCCAGTGATGATGAGCATTTTTTCATGTGTTTTTTTGGCTGCATAAATGTCTTCTTTTGAGAAGTTTCTGTTCATGTCCTTCGCCCACTTTTTGATGGGGTTGTTTGTTTTTTTCTTGTAAATTTGTTTGAGTTCATTGTAGATTCTGGATATTAGCCCTTTGTCAGATGAGTAGGTTGCGAAAATTTTCTCCCATTTTGTGGGTTGCCTGTTCACTCTGATGGTAGTTTCTTTTGCTGTGCGGAAGCTCTTTAGTTTAATGAGATCCCATTTGTCAATTTTGTCTTTTGTTGCCATTGCTTTTGGTGTTTTAGACATGAAGTCCTTGCCCATGCCTATGTCCTGAATGGTAATGCCTAGGTTTTCTTCTAGGGTTTTTATGGTTTTAGGTCTAACGTTTAAGTCTTTAATCCATCTTGAATTGATTTTTGTATAAGGTATAAGGAAGGGATCCAGTTTCAGCTTTCTCCATATGGCTAGCCAGTTTTCCCAGCACCATTTATTAAATAGGGAATCCTTTCCCCATTGCGTGTTTTTCTCAGGTTTGTCAAAGATCAGATAGTTGTAGATATGTGGCGTTATTTCTGAGGCCTCTGTTCTGTTCCATTGATCTCTATCTCTGTTTTGGTAGCAGTACCATGCTGTTTTGGTTACTGTAGCCTTGTAGTATAGTTTGAAGTCAGGTAGTGTGATGCCTCCAGCTTTGTTCTTTTGGCTTAGGATTGCCTTGGCGATGTGGGCTCTTTTTGGGTTCCATATGAACTTTAAAGTAGTTTTTTCCAATTCTGTGAAGAAAGTCATTGGTAGCTTGATGGGGATGGCATTGAATCTGTAAATTGCCTTGGGCAGTATGGCCATTTTCACGATATTGATTCTTCCTACCCATGAGCATGGAATGTTCTTCCATTTGTTTGTATCCTCTTTTATTTCCTTGGGCAGTGGTCTGTAGTTCTCCTTGAAGACGTCCTTCACATCCTTGTAAGTTGGATTCCTAGGTATTTTATTCTCTTTGAAGCAATTGTGAATGGGAGTTCACTCATGATTTGGCTCTCTGTTTGTCTGTTGTTGGTGTATAAGAATGCTTGTGATTTTTGTACACTGATTTTGTATCCTGAGACTTTGCTGAAGTTGCTTATCAGCTTAAGGAGATTTTGGGCTGAGACAATGGGGTTTTCTAGATATACAATCATGTTATCTGCAAACAGGGACAATTTGACTTCCTCTTTTCCTAATTGAATACCCTTTATTTCCTTCCCCTGCCTAATTGCCCTGGCCAAAACTTCCAACACTATGTTGAATAGGAGTGGTGAGAGAGGGCATCCCTGTCTTGTGCCAGTTTTCAAAGGGAATGCTTCCAGTTTTTGCCCATTCAGTATGATATTGACAGCTTAAATTTTAAAAATATAATATCTAGTATCATAGTGAAGATTTAATTACATGCACTTTTCTATGCATAGTTAATATCACTAATATAAGCATTTAGTCATAAGTGCCTTATATTCTAAACATTATATTTGAAAGCATTATTCAGAGTAGCATGAAAACCTATTTCTTTCAAAAGGTAATAGAATTTGAAGATGGAAATCTTTATATTTCTCATCCATAGCTGTAAGTCTACTCCTTCACTGTGCTTTATACTCTTACAATAACACAATTACTCTATCTGAACTTCAGCATCTGGGTCTTTTGTGTTTCTGTGAAGTATGCAAGTAAGTTCATTTGCAACTGCACATGGATCTGGCAAAGATACAGTGCTCAGCAAAACTATTTCTCTCCTGATCTTTACTGCTTAATAAGTGTGTAAATATTTGACCATTTTTGGACTGTTATCATAGTGAACTTAAATTTCCTCATATTTTCCTCCCTATAATTCTTAACAAGTGCAATGGTAACATTGATATGGTAACATACTATTATGTTCCAAGCCATGAATCAAGCATTTTATTTTTGTAGTCCTATTATTTATTCCTCTTAAAATAATTTCATCCGTAAAAGGAACTGAGCTACTTTCTCTATGTTATGTGATCATTCAAATAAAATCATTTGGTCCAATCAGTATAGCGGAATAATTTAAACATACCTGGATCTCCCTTCTCTGAGAATGATTTATTCAGCCCAAATTGTTGGATTATTATCCAGACTCTCAATTCACATTGATATAATGATTTTCATATTTTCCACCTAATTTTTATAAAATTCATTTTATTTTACTTTAAGAACTTTTTTATTTTTAATTTTTGTGGGTACATAGTAGGTGCACGTATTAATGTGGCACATAAGATGCTTTGTTACATATATGCAATATGCAATAATCACATCATGGAAAATGGCATATGTATCTCCTCAAGAACTTATTCTTTGTGTCATAAACAATCCAATTATACTTTTTTAGTTATTTTAAAATGTATAATTATTATTATTTGAGATTCAGGGGTACATGTGCAGGTTTGCTATGTAGGTAAATTGCATGACACGGGGATTTGGTGTGCAAATTATTTCATCACCCAGGTAATAAGCATAGTACCTGGTAGGTAGTTTTTCTATTTTTACCCTCCTCCCACCCTCCATCCTCAAGTAGACCCCAAGGTCTGTTGTTCCATTCTTTGTGTCCATATGTACTTAATGTTTAGCTTCCACTTAGAAGTGAGTATTTGTATTTCCACTTGTAAGCATTTGGTTTTCTGTTCCTGCATTTGTTTGCTTAGGATAATGGCCTCCAGCTCTATTCAGGTTGCTGCAAAGGACATGATCTCATTCCTTTTTATGGCTGCATAGTATTCCATGGTATATATGTACCACATTTTCTTTATCTATTGTACCATTGATGGGAGATGAGGTTGATTTCATGTCTTTGCTATTTTGAATAGTGAGGTGAAGAACACATGCGTGCATGTGTCATTATGGTAGGATAATTTATATTCCTTTGGGTATATACCCAATAATGGAATTGCTGGGTCAAATGGTAATTCTGTTTTAACTTTCAGAAATTGCCAAAGTGCTTTTCACATTCGCTGAACTAATTTACATTTCCACCATCAGTGGATAAGCTCTATATTTATCCTGTTGTGCTATAAAATAAATACTAGGTTTTATTCAATCTTTTCTTTTGTTTTCATTTTTTATTGAGTTTCATTCAGCAAACATAGCCAAATAAATGTCTTGCAGGAGGGCCTCCAATGGCTGCCATCTTCTACAGCAATAGCCAGCCACCCACTGACACCATTCAGAAAGTGTCCATTGGTTGGACTTTTCTTCCAACGCCTCAAAAAAGTAGTGGCTTCTTTGGTGAGGACTGCAGTGGTCCCTTTTCTCACACCTGTACCTGCCAAATCTAGTCCCCTTCTTTTTGGGCACTGTGAATGGGCCAAGAAAATCTACCTTGCTCTTGCCTATAATGCTGAGATCAATGTGGCTTCCAGAGCCCAGGTTGTTGAAGAAGCCAGCTGCAGTGGCTTCACTTACCATCTTCTTTGCTTCCTCTTCCCCCATATCTGGCCTAGAATATCTTCAAATACAGCCTTTGCTGCCAAGGATCCATGGTGATGAGGCAAGTTATCAGTTGATACATGAGGATAGATGCTGTAGAGGTGAGGTCCAGTAAAAACTCTCAATCTCCTTAAAACTAGGGCTGCACCAATGTAAACTTGATTCTTTAAAAGCATTTGCTTCAGCATCTGATTGGCCATGACAACTCAGGAAGATGACCACTAGAGATGGAGTGGAGCTCCAAGTTGGAAGAGATAAAACAATATGCTCCTGAATGACGAGTGGGTCAGTGAAGAAATTAAGAAGGAAATTGAGAAATTCCTTAAGACAAATGATAAATGAAAAACAACCTACCAAAACGTATGGGATATAGCAAAAGCAGAACAAAGAGGGAAGTTTATAACTACAAATGCTTCCTTTAAAAAGAAAAAAAACCTTCAAATAAGCAACCTAATGATTTATCTTAAAGAACTAGAAATGCAAGAGCAAGCCAAAACCAAAATTAGCAAAAGAAAAGAAATAATAAAGAGTAGAGCAGAAATAAATGAAATTGAAATGAAGAAAACAATACAAAAAATGAATGAAACAAAAAGTTGACTTTTTTGAAAAGACAAACAAAATCAACAAAACTTTAGCCAGATTAACGAAGAGAAGACTGAAATAATTCAAATTAGAGATGAAAAAGGAGACATTATAACTGATACTACAGACATTCAAAGGATCATTAATGGCTACTATGAGCAACTATATGCTAATAAATTGGAAAATCTAGAAGAAATGAATAAATTCCTAGACACATACAACCTATCAAGATTGAACCAGAGAAAGGGAGAAAATATATGCAAAGTGCCCATCTGACAAGGGATTAAAAACCAGAATATACAAGGAGCTCAAACAACTCTATAGGAAAAAATCTATTAATCCAATCAAAATATGGGCAAAACATTTGTATAGACATTTCTCAAAAGAAGGCATAAAAATGGCAAACAGGTATATGAAAAGGTATGCAACATCATTGATCATCAGAGAGATGAAAATCAAATAACAAATATTGGTGGGGATGTGGAGAACACTGTTGATGGGAATGTAAATTAGTACAGCCTCTATGCAGAACAGTTTGAAGGTTCCTCAAAGAACTACGAATAGAGTTACCTTGCAATTCAGCAATCCCACTCCTAAGTATATACCCTAAAGAAAAAAAAATCAGTATATCAAAAGATATCTCCTGTCCCATATTTATTGCAGTACTATTCACAGTTGCCAATATTTGGAAGTAACCTACGTGTCTATTAACAGAAAAATGGATAAAGAAAATATGGTACCTATACAAAATGGAGTGCCATTCAGCCATAAAAGAGAATGAGATCCTATTATTTGCCAAAACATAGATGGAATTGGAGGTCATTATGTCAAGTGAAATAAGCCAGGTACAGAAAGACAAACTTCTAATATTCTTATATATGTGTATATATGTATCTATCTATAGCAAATTATGTAAGACATCATACTATTGCTTGTATAGTCAATATTCAGTGTATACTTATTTACATATGCCAACTTATTTGCCAGTCTACTTCTTTATTTTTTCCTTTAATTTAGTGTTTTTCTCCAGGATTCTTTTATTTGAAGAACTGCCATTAATATTTATTTATTAGAAGTTCTTAGGCAACAGATTCTCTCATTTTTGTTTGTCATAAGATGTCTTTATCTCATCTTTACTTAAATGATTTACTTTATCTCATATAGACATTTAGGTTGATATTATCTTCTTTCATCAATTTACAGATGTTTTTCCATTTTTCTCTGGCTTCTGTGTTTCTTTTATGAAGAAATTTATCAGTTCCCTTTAAACTAAAGGACAGTCTCTCATCCCAGCTGCTAAGATTCTCTGTTTTTAATTTTTATTGTCACATGTTGATGTGTTTAGGTCTTTTTCATTGTTTATTCTGCTTGTGGTTCACAGTGTATTTTTTTCCTGTGGCTTGTTGTCTTTTATCAGGTTTTAAAAGTTATTGGTAATTCTTTCCTCAAATATTTCACCTTTCTCATTCTCTTGTTTGCCTATCCACTTGGACTTCAATTATGTATATAATTACACATATGTAATTGAAATATATATATATATGAGATTTCACTGCATCTCACATATCTCTAATACTTTTTCTTGTATTTTTCCATTTTTCCTATTTGCATTCTTAATTTTAGTATTTTTATTGATTTAACTTCCAGCACACTCTGTAGTCTTCTCCTGTGTTTAATCTGATTTTAAACTCATCTAATGAATTTTTAATTTCAAAATTTTTTAGTTCTACAATTTTCATTTACTTCTCTTTATGGATTCTAACTGTCTGGTGAAATTTGCTATCCTTTTATCTATTTATTACATCTTTTCTTCTACTGTCTTGAACATACTAGTCATGGTTATTATAATGTTACTGTTATTCACTTTCATACTCTGGGTAGACTGATTATATTCCAATTATTTATCTTTTTTCTTTATTTTGAAAATTTTTTTCACTCTTCTGGTGTTTCTTATGATTTTTATTAAATTATGGATATTGTTTATTAAAAATTATAGGTTGTATAGGCTCCAGTTCATGTTACTTCCTGCAAAGAAAGTTCACACACCTCATTACAAGATGGACATAGAAGTAAATCCCCTTAATGCTGTGTTTCTCATTGTAAAAAATTTACCTTTTAGGGAACATTTGGCAATATGTAGAAATATTTTTGGTTGTTACACTAAGAAAATGCTCCTGGCACCTAGTAAGTAGAGGTCAGGAATGCTACTAAACAACCTACAATGCATGGGGCAGCCTCCTACAACAAATAATTATTTTGTCCAAAATGCCAATCGTGCCGAAGTTAAGAAGCCCTGCCTTAATTTAAATAAAGGTTTTGTGGAGTTGAAGCTGATTTTCAGGTTTCATAGGACTCAGTCAATCTCTGGCTCATTCGTAGATTGCCAGGTTTAAAATCAGTCTCTGATATATTCTCAGGACTTCTAATTCACTTATGAAAGATTAAAATTTAGAAGTGAAGGAAGTGAATGTGCCTGATCGTGTCTCATCTCAGAAGCTAAGCAGGATTGGGTCTGGTTAATACTTGGATGAGAGACCACTGAGTTATGTAGGCTTTAATAATAATAATAATAGTTTTAAAAGTAAATTTAAAAAATGAAATGAAGGAAGTGGTAATAGATATTACAAAATGTTAAGGTTTCCATTTTGTGTAGGGATGTCTAACAGGATTAGAGCAATACTGAGTATTTTCCTGATCATAGGCAGATGGTTCAAATGCTGTAATCGTGGAACTGGCAGTTAAAAAATGATTTCTGTGTTCCCTACATTCATAATTGCTGTGGGGACAGTTACTCCTTATATAGACCAATTTATTGGTAATGTTTAGAAATTTATTTTAGTAAGCCAGGTCTACAGCCTGGTCTTATAGTTCTTCAATGATTTGTAAGTATCTAATGCCTTATATATGCTTATTCAAATAATCAGAGTGGTTTAGTTATCTAAATAATAACTTGTATTACATATAACTATTGATCATTGCATTCAGGGTGAAATAATTTGTAAGTGAACTCAAGTTTTTATCTAATGTTTAAAAAATACCCATTAGGAATAAGCAGAAATCTCTGCAAAACTTTGAAATATATAGCTAAATTGTCTTTTCACGGTTTCTGATAAAATATAACAGTTTTAATTTTCTCTCTCTATCAAATTAGAAAAAGTAACTAGACCTTTTAAGTGTTGACATAAGTAAAAAATACTTAGCAGCACGCACTTTCCACTTAATGATATTTTACTACTCATAGTTCTGTAATCAGAATCTTGAGGATCTTCCCTTAAGTCAAATAGGAAACATTAGAGTTACTCTCCTGCTTATTGTCTTTCAAGAATCTCCTTTTGAAATCTGAATAAATTGAACTTCTTATTGACTGAAATGCTGTACATAATTTTACCCCTACCAAATTCTTCGACTTCAATTTTTGCCATTTTCACATTCACTAAATATAGTACAGCTGTTCTCTTCCTTTTTATGGTCATCAAATATAACAAGCTCATAAGATCTTTGGATTCTTTTACTAGTCAGCCTTTTTGCCTAGAATTTCTGTCCCCAGATATTTGCATGGTTGTTTCTTTCAAATCATATTGGTTTCAGCTAAACACCACTTGAGGCCTCACTTAACAACCAAAAGTAAGGTAATTACCACCTCCCCAGCTAATCTCTAGCATAATACCACTTTCTGCTTGCTACGGAACACTGTTTCTTTCTGAAACTATAGTTGTTTTTCAAATTTAATAACCTGTATTTATCCCCTTGAATATAAATCTAGGAGACCTGGAATCTTACCTGTCTCATTCATATGCCTGGAATAGTGCCTGAAAATGGGAAGTGCTTAATAATTATAATACTTGCTAAATGACTGACTGATTCAATGCATGAATGAGGAAATGATTTAGCTAAATTCAACTGGACTTTCTCCTGTCTTGCTTTTCTCTTTCTTCTATTCAGCAAAACATATGTTGACTTAACAACTTCCTCATGGAAGCTTTCACCTCCTGGTTGCGAAGTGTATAAATAACAGGGTTCATCAAAGGAAAGATGACAGTATGGAAAAGAGAAACTACCTTGTCAGCTGGGAAAGCCTGGAAGGGGTGAGTGTAGATGAAAATAGCAGGTCCAAACATGAGAAATACAATGATAATATGGGTGGTGCATGTGGAGATAGCCTTGCTCTTTCCTTCAGAGGAGTGCTCCCTTATACGACAGAGGATGACTGCATAGGAGGCCAGAAGGCCCAGGAAGCACAGGAGGCTGAGCAGGCCACTGTTGGAGACCATCAGAAGCTCCACCACAAAGGTATCGGTACAGGCCAGCTTGATGACCTGTGGAACATCACAGAAGAAGTTATCGAGCTGGTATGGGCCACAGAAAGGCAAGTGCAGGATAAGGGCTACTTGTACAATGGAATGGATAAAGCCCCCAAGCCACAGAGCCAACGATAATGCATAGCAGGCTCTAGGGTTCATGATGGTTGAATAGTGTAAAGGCCGGCAGATGGCGATGTAGCGGTCAAAGGCCATCACAACGAGAAGGAACATCTCTCCCGCTCCAAGAAAATGCAAGAAAAAGAGCTGAGTGATGCAGCTTCTATAGGAGATTACCTTCTTCTCAGAGAGGAAGTCCACCAACATCCTGGGAACCACAATGAAGGAGTAGGATGCATCCAGTAAGGCCAAGTTGCCCAGAAAGAAATAGAGGGGGGCTGTGAGCCCAGGATCTGACTTTATGGTGAAAATGATGAGGAAATTTCCAGGGAGGATGATAAGGTAGAAAATTAAGACTAGCACAAAGACCAGAAGTTGAGCATCTTGAGACTGGGTCAGACCAAGAAGAATGAATTCTGTCACCACTGTGAGGTTCTCTGTTTCCATAATTTCTCACTCTGCAGAATAAAATAGGGCAAATTGTTATCTGTTATAACCACCTTTTCATCTGTTTTGTATCTCCTCTCCAGATAAGAACATTATTTGTCCCAACCAACATTCCGTAGCTGAAGACAACTTATGTCTTGTATCCTGAGTTAACCCTTCTATTCTTCATCCTCTTTATTCCTCACTAAAATAAAATATGTTTTTCTGTAGCCACATTTTCATGCCCATTTAACCTCAGGCTTCTAGGTAACTTCACTCCTGTAGGATTCCAGGCTACTTTGCTTGAAGAATATTAGAAGGTGTCTTATTAAAGCAAAACTGAAGCATGATCAAGTTTGTCTGTTTTGTTTGTTTTTGTTGCCGTTAGTGGTGGTCCACTGTCTCTAAATGTTAGATTAGTTGCTAGGTTTTAGTTCCCTTTCTTCCTGTCACAGAATAAAGTGCTTTCACAGTTGCTTCTGCCACCAGTTCCTATGGAATTCTTGGTTCCTGGTTGTTACCTATATGACTGGTTTCTAAATTTGTTCCTTGCTTATTCCCATCACATTGTTGTGCTTTGGTGCTCTTGTGTATTCTTACTTCAAACTGGTCACCAAGATAGCAAGCAAGATCTGTATATTTCTCTTAACTTAGAGGAATTCCCTAGTTAAAGCCTTGGCTGAGTACCACTCTGAATCTGCTCTACAACCTGTTCTTAAGTTCTAGTTAATACTAATTCAGTTTCATCTGCTCTCTATATATCTATAACCTACTTCTTCTTCAGATCTCAGAGTGAGAGCCAAATGATATTCTTTTCACAAACATTTTTGCATAATACAAAATTTATCAGAATATGTAAAAGATTTTGACTATCTCGGCTAATAAAATTAAAATATAGTAGAGCTGGAATTGGCCATACAGAACATATAATCTGATGTACTCATTTGAGAGTTGAAAAAATGCAATTGCAGAGAAGTTTTAAACTTGCAATGAGTTTTCTTTTCTCTCATTATCAAGTGATAGAGGAAAGCAGGTATTTATTCCTCAGTTTACACTTTTTAGGGAATTATTTATGTCTCATCAATTGGCAATATTTTATTTAGGCACTTAAGTA
This sequence comes from Gorilla gorilla gorilla, assembly GCF_029281585.2. Taxonomy (NCBI): domain Eukaryota; kingdom Metazoa; phylum Chordata; class Mammalia; order Primates; family Hominidae; genus Gorilla; species Gorilla gorilla. Next base: position 36,666,114 of record NC_073239.2, read on the forward strand.
AATATGATGCTGCATGTCTAAATATTCCCCCTTTTCTGGCCATAGCTTTGTCTAAATAAGTATTCTATTCATGTCAGAGAAATCTAGAATTAAGGTTTAGTCTGTATACTAATCTCCAAAATTAGATGTGTTCACCCAAGGAGGTGCACAAGATAATCCATTGGGATGCATAAAAATAATGGAACTTCTCTGCATATTATTATAAGCTATGTTTTTAAAAATGTATTTGTTCACACCTGTAATCCCAGCACTTTGGGAGACCGAGGAGGGCAGATCACAAGGTCAGGAGATCGAGACCATCCTGGCTAACATGGTGAAACCCCGTCTCTACTAAAAATACAAAAACAAAATTAGCTGGGTGTGGTGGCTGGCGCTTGTAGTCCCAGCTACTCGGGAGGCTGAGGCAGGAGAATGGTGTGAACCCAGGAGGCGGAGCTTGCAGTGAGCCGAGATCGCACCACTGTACTCCAGCCTGGGCAACAGAGCGAGACTCCATCTCAAAAATATATATATATATATATTTGTGATTGTATTTTAATGATCGTGTTGAGATTATTATAAAATGTTTTATAAATAAATACTCACGATGATACCATGCATGTTTCACTATTGCAATGAATGATTTCAAAGATGAAATATTATTAATGAAAACAAAATGCTATAATGTGATATGTACAAATGTTACCCTTGACTTTTGACTACATACAATATTTATTTTCAAAAGTGCTGTGGATACAATATCATGCAATGTGACAATAAAAAGGAAGTACTGATGCATGCTATAACATGTTGATGCTTGCACAAACTCTGTAAACATACTTAAAACCATTGAATTTGTATACTTTAAATGGTGAATTTTATAATGTGCTGATTACATTTCAATATAACTTTTTTTTTTTGAAGCAGTGCTACTGAATGTAGGGGAGGAGGACTGGAGGAGATAAATTCCTAATTGAAATTTGACAGAAATTACTAATGGCATCCCTAGAAAAAGGAACTGGGAAGAGAGAAGGGAGGAAAAGAATAAAGAAAAATCAGCCTTAAAAATCCGTAAGAAAATTCAGGGGCAACGTAGGTAATATATTAGCATTTTACAGCACGACTATTAGGAAACATCAGAACATTTGTTTTATGTGACTAGTAACATTTGTTAACTAGCAGCAAATGCTATGGAATAAGTACTTACAACACATGGGTACATATTTATGTATTCCAAATACATATTCACACTTGTATAAACACACACATAGTGAATCTAAGAAAACCGAAATAGGAAAAAAGTATTTTGGTGTTCTTCAAATTAGTTTAGGCATTTCTGTTTCTTTTTTACCCACTTAGACACCTCTTGGCTTCCACATTTATACCTTGCTCTGCCTACAGAAACCTGGTCTTAAGAACTTAAGTCAGAAGCTCCCTCCCCTAGTCCTACCTTTTATTCATTCCAGATGTTCAATTATAGTTAGTTTTCTCATGCTTCTCCAGGTTGAGGATTCCAAGACACAGGGAGCACCTGAGAGTTTCAGCCTCTCTCACTCTTCCTTTGCTTTTATTTTCTACTATTTCCGTCTATTTTCTGTTAACTAACAGATGAAATTCCATGTCACTCAACATCTTTAACCCACTTTTGTTCTTTCCTTTGTCCTCATTTATGTACCTTTTATTCTGTTGATTCTCAAATTGTATTTGTCACAGAGATGGAGGATACATATGCATTAGATGGGCATTCCTCTGTACAAAATGAGTTCCTGAAAAAAAAAAAAGCACCAAACAACGGATCTCACATGGGCAAACTTCTTGTTCTAGTCAGATAAGACAAAGAGGCATTGTCAGTGTAGGCCAAGACAGAAACCTAAATGATGGTCACCATCTCTAACCTTCCTTATTATTTCAACAGATATATATATATGTATAGATAGATAGATAGATATAGATAGAAAGATATACACACATACATATATGTACATACATACATACTCCTTTGGCACTGAAGATGCATAAGTGGAGAGGATCCCCATACTGTCCCGCACAACAGCTTCCAGACTGCAGAGCAGCAAGCATCTGCAGGCAACACTGTGCATATCTCAATTCCAGACTGTTTTCAGACCAGCTCCTGAAGCCAAGTGTCTGGGGACCTGATCACCATCCTAGCAGCTCACTCCCTTATCCTTCCTCATTCACTTTATCTTGCTTCTTTCTTATTTCCCATCCTTCCCCATTCTCTTCCTGTTAATTCTGTCTTCATACACTCATTTACAACAATATTTCTTTACATTCGCTTTTAGCTTCTGTTTCCTGTTACTTGCTTTTTAATTTTTTCTTGCAATTTATCTTCCTAATCCCTTGCTTTTCCTCCCTCTTTGCTCTCTTCCTTGTCATTCTCTTTCTTCTTTCTCTCATTTGCCTACATTCTTTCAGTCTTAAGTAAGTTTCACTTTGTTCTTTACACATATTCTCCTTAAATATATTCAATGCCTACCCTTTACTGATTCAGAAATAATAAATTGCTTAACCTATTCCAAGGTAGAGTGAGCACAGTAGTTAGGTGTTTCCTATGTATTTCATTCCAGTGACTTTTTCTACAGACCTAAAGTGCTTCCCTTGCTCCCCAGTGCTAAGCCTTACTTCCTGAATATTATCTTCTTTGAAATTTACTGAGTCTGAATCACTCATTAATTACTTCAGGTTTTGTCACATGTTTTGTCTGTTTTTAACTCATCTTGATAAAAATGAGGCAAGTTATTTTGGTGTTCTAAAATAGATCTCTGGTTTGAGAATTATTTTACCTTGCTGAGTTACCATATCTGCAATTTTAGGAAGCTTAGGCAAGTTATTTAATGCAATTAATGACCTTAGGCAAGTCATTTAATCTTTTAATATCTGTATTTTGAATCTATTAAAGAGAAATAATATATTCACTGTTTTTACTTCACAGGGTAGAGGGAATATGATGATCAAATTAGGTGGTTAGGAGCTAATCCACATCTGTGTAAATGAAGAGAGGAAGCATTCAGTGATAAATACGTTCTAGCAAAAAATGGATACCATGTCAGTAGATCTTTTGTCACTGCCCTGGGATTAATTCCGAGGGATATGATAGCAGCTTGAATCTAAGTGGATTTCAGAGTAAGAAACTGTGGAGGTTCTAGGAAGGGTCTCAGTAAAGGTTTTCTTATCTAATTCAGACATGTTTGAGAATCATGTCTTTCTTGTTTTAGCATTGCTAACTCTGAGCCTTATATTGCTGGATGTAAGGACCATGTGCAGATGAGGAAACACATGTAACTGAGTGTGGAACCAGAGGTTTCCAAACTTGTGAAGTCAATGAAGTTTGTCTCTGAGACTCAGCCTGCCCTTTTTGACTGATTGTGATTCCTTAACTCTTCCTCCCTTTACCTTTGGTTTAGGATAAAGATGAAATCAGTCATTTGTATTATACACAAATTGAAATCCAGGTGGTGAATCTTCATAATCAATTGGTATTTTTATTTTTAAAATAATAGTAGAATTAAAAATTTTAGCACCTTTAAAATAGTACTACGTATTAGATAATAGGAGGTTTATTTGAGAAACATGTATATTTGAGAAAAGTGCTGAACACCTGAATTTACAACTCACCCTTACTCTGTTTCTGCAGCAGAATTCTGTTCTCATAAATTTCAAGGCAGCAGATAACCAAGACAAATAGTATAATTTTTCTTCTTTTTTTTCTTTTTCTCTATTTAATTTAAATATAAAGAATGATAAAAAATTTTACCTTGCTGGGAGCCAAATGCTACTCTCAAACAAGTGGCTATTCTTCTCTGTCTGATAAAAGGGAGATTAGCTAATTATTTCAGAATTTGTCCTTAAATATATTTTCTCATGTTGGAATATTATAAATTCTGAAATCTCTATTCATTTGTAATACAATTAATGCAATAGAGAATGTGCTTTGGGGTTTTACCAATACCTGAATTCTGCAGAGTTCTACCAATGGGAATTATTAGACTGCCAATTAGAATTAGACAAAGAAAGAGACAAGAACATTTTAAAGATTAAATATTCAAAACACATGCCAGTGAATACCCCATTGCATCATGTGAGGGTTTTGAATTTGGTATTTTATCAGTGGCAGTGATAATGGAATGTCCCATACACTTAGTAGGCAAAATGATTAATGATTAATTCAATGTTAATAATGCTTTATTTAACTGAGTATATCTAAATTATTATCATTTCAAAGTTTGTCTTTAAATAAAAAGAATTTTATGCATCTTGTAGACCAGTTCCTCCAGGGCAGTGCCCCTCAAATAAAAGATGAAATACTCTACTGTATTATTGGTTTTTTTGAATATATGGTTCCTAAGCCCTGCTATAGGATAATGAGCTTTCTGGTTTTTAATGAAATAATATAACATAAAAATATCTAATCATACAAGAAAAAATCAATGTAAGTTTTTTTGTAACACATTATAAAGAAAGATGCCATTCCTCAGAGTCACATTAAAATTAAAATACCAAACTTAAATTTAATAAAGCAAATTCAATACACAGTCAAGTATGCTTTCATTCACGTTTATGCCCAGCTCAGCCAGAGATGCAGTCAGAGATGTTTAAAAGTGGACAGAGATGAAGAGAGGTAGATAACATTTTAGCAGGTTTCTTTACTATTATGATCAGTGCTGCAACTTCTAACATATACTATTTTCCTTGGGTGAAAGCATAGCAGTACAATACAGTCCCAGAAAGATACAAAGTTAGAAATACAAGATAATTGCAAAAGAGAGAACAGAGGCAAAAAAGAGAAAAAGCATGCACAAAAAAATAGGAGAAAAGATGGATAGAAAGAGAAACAATGCTCACAGAGATGCTTGTACCACAAAGCCGTAAACACAGGTTTAGAAAAAAAAAAGACAGGATGAGAGAAGGGAATGCATGGAGAGAGAAAGATAGAGTGGTAAAGATATTTCTGAGAATGCAAATTATTTTGGTTTGTTTTTGTTTTTTATTTTTCACTTTAGTTTTGTTTTATGCAATTAAGAGACTTCCCAGGGATGTCACTTCTCAATATTGACAACAATGCTTTAGAATTAGTTAGAAGAAGATATTTTAACTGAGATATTAACTAGTGCAAAATAGACCTTTCACCTCTGCTGAGAATGCTTTTTCATCTTAGGCAATTTTATACTATTAAAAAGAAAGATGTATGTTTGTGTGAATGTCTGTGTGTTTTAAAAGATGTATCTCAGAGTGGCCCGAACTAGCTTTCTAAACAAGGCATCCAATTGTGGTGAAACTAGCACAAGACTGGAGCTCAAAAGACGAGTTTGCAGTCATGGTTCCAACCATGATGGTTCTGTTTTTTGAGAAAATGTCAAAAACTTCCTCTGATGTTTTGTCATCTAAAAAACTGAAAATATATTTCCTTACCTTACAAAAGGTTTTAGGTGTTTATCATTTGGAAAACTTATTACATAGGTAAGTGATTAGGCACTGATTATTATATACAAGGTCCTTGGTCTCAGGGATTTGACATTCCAGTGGAGGGAGCCAGACAAAGAACAACAACAACAACAACAAAAAAGACAGTAAAATGTGGGAGAATGAAAGAATATAACAGAGGGATGTGCTGGAGGGTGAATGAGGGCGGGGGGTGGTGGTGTTATTTTAGATTGAGTAGTTAGAAAAGTTATCCCTGAGGAGCTGAAAGTTAAGCTGAGGTTTGAATGACTAGGGTAGGGCATTTCAGGCAATGTGAAGAACAAGAATGGAGACTGTGGAAGAGGATTGAGCTGGTACAGTAAGGCACAGAAAGGAGACCATCGTGATGAGGAAATGGTGAGCATAAGAAGGAAAAGTATAAGGCAACATTAGAGAGGTAGGCAGATGTTATCCAGCTCATGGCATTTGGAGGTTATTCTCAGTGTGTAATTATAATGTCAACAATTGTAATCTTCAGGTCGTTCTGGCTATTGTGTGGAGAATGGATTTGAGGGAGGCAAGTATAGGAGCAAGGAGAACAGTTTGAAGATGTTGCAGTACCAAGTACAAAAGATGATGTTGGTAACTTTGCCTGATGGAGAGTGGGAGGAGGAGACGGTAGTAAGAAGAATTCGGAGAACTTGACATGTATTTTGATGGTGGAGACATTTAGACTTGCTGATAGACACGATGTCTTAAAAACTCCTAAGATTTTAGATGAAATAGCTATGTATGGAAGTGTAATTTATTAACATTATGAAGACCCAAACAAGATAAGGTGGTGATTGGAAAAAAACTATGCTTTTTTAAAGGTACATTTAATTTTCACATAAGAAATATATTTGCATGGTTAAGCATTTTTAAAAAGTAGAAATGTGGCCACTTTTTTTGCACCTACCACAATTAGTTTATTCTCAATTTATTCAAAGAGATTCTTTAGAAAAAAAAATACATGCTGAGCTATTCTATTAAAAATATTTGTTTATAATCCTTTAATTTGAGTGGCAGTTTTCTCAGACATAAAGCCACTGAGTTATATTTTCTTGCCTGAAAAATTTGTAGGTTTTGATCCAGTGCCACTTCCATTTTAAAAATGCTAGTTAATTATTTTCTGGAGAAATGTATGAGTGACAGTCCTATGATGTTTTGTCATCTACAAAATTGAAAATGTATTTCCTTACTTTACAAAAAGTTTTGGGTGTTTTTCATTTGGAAAGCTTACTACATAGGTAAGCAATTAGGGAGTGATTATTAAAGGTCCTTGGTCTCAGGGATTTGACATGCCAGTGGAGTTGACATTCCAGCAACTAGATTGCTACTCAGTGAGAACCTTATAGGTTATACCTCTCTAAATCCTGGTAATGAAAACCTCTTTCTCTGGGATGGTTTTCATTTTCTTCTTTGTATGTTTCATGTTATTAATTTTAGTAAAATGAGATTTTAGTTTGTAATTTAAGAAATAGTATCACTAGTTTATTTTGAAAAATAAATTGTATCAATGTTTACAAAACTTAATAGCAAACAGTCATATTTTGCTCAGGATAGCAAACAAGGCACAAATAGGTGCCAAATAGATTCCAATGTTTCAGACAAGTCAATTCTTGATAGTGTATCTTGATAGTGTAACGTGATGTTTGACTAAAAATTTTATTTTATTTAATGGTAAATTACTGATATTGAACACAGATGGTAATCAGTAATTTAAAAAAAAAGTAGAGGAGAAACCCACCCAAATTTAAAATCACATTGATAAAACTTAGAGAATTGGGGGAATCTTTGTTTTACAGGCAGGTTGACTGGCTAATTTGGAGGCAGCAATACAAATTAAAGGACTAGCTATGAGGCTGTTCTCTAACATCTATACTTATTTGCATATTCTTGGGATGCAGGGTGGGTTCAACATAGGCAAATCAATAACTGTGATTCACTATATAAACAGAATTAAAAACAAAAATGGTATAATCATCTTAATGACACAGAAAAAGCTTTTGATACAGTTCAACATTGGTTCATGATAAAAACACTCGAGAAACTAGGCATTTATAGAAGGAACATACCTCAAAATAATAAGATCCATTTGTGATATACCCACTGCCAACATCTTACTGAATGGGAAAAAGCTGGAAGCATTCCCCTTGAGAAATGGAACAAGACAAGGATGTCTATTCTCATCACTCCTATTCAACATAGTGCTGGGAAACAGAGCCAGAGCCATCAGGCAAGAGAAAGAAATAAATTACATCCAAATAAAAAAATAAAATGTCAAATTACCTTTGTTTGGTGATTATATAACACTAAACATAGAAAACTCTAACTCCACTAAAAGGCTCCAAGGACTGATAAATGATAAATGTACCAAAATCAGCAGCATTTCTATACAGCAATAACATTCAGGTTGAGAGAAAAATCAAGAATGTAATCTCATTTACAATAGCTCTGCACACACACACACACACACACACACACACACACACACACAAAACCCAACAACATGTAAAAGTAGATCTAACCAAGGAGGTGAAATATCCCTACAAGGAACTACAAAACACTATTGAAAGAAATCATAGCCGACAGAAACAACTAGGAAAACATTCCAAGCTCATTGTTTGGAAGAATCAATATTGTTAAAATGGTCATACTGCTCAAAGTAATGTACAGATTCAATGCTGTTACTATCAAATTACCAATGCCATTCTACACAAAATTAGAAAAAATTCCTAAAATTGATATGGAACAAAAAAGATCCTGAATAGCTAAAGCAATTCTAAGCAAAAAGAACAAAGCTGGAGGCATCACATTACCTGACTTTGAGCTATACTACAAGGCTAAAGTAGCCAAAAGGCATGGTACTATGCAAAAACAGACACATAGACCAATGGAATAGGATAGAGAACTAAGAAGTAAAGCCTCACACATACAACCATCTGATTTTTGACAAAGTTGACAAAAACAAGCAGTGGGAAGAGGACTCCCTGTTCAACAAATAGTACTGAGATAACTGGCTAGCCATCTGCAGAAGACTGAAACTGGACCCCTTCTGTATTAGTCTGTTCTCACTCTACTAATAAAGACATACCTGAAGCTGGGTAATTTATGAAGAAAAGAGGTTTAATTGACTCAGTTCCACATGGCTTGCGAGGCTTCACAATCATGGCAGAAGGCAAAAGAGGAACAAAGTCATGTCTTACATGGCAGCAGGCAAGAGAGTGTATACAAGAGAACTCTCCTTTATAAAACCATCAGATCTCATGAGATTTATTCACTATCATGAAAAAAGCATGGGAAAGACCCACCCCCAAGATTCAATTATCTTCCACCAGTCCCTCCTCTAACACATGGGAATGATGGGAGCTACAATTTATTTATTTATGTATTCATGTATTTATTTATTTATTATGGGCCAGGCACGGTGCGTCATGTTTGTAATCCCAGCACTTTGGGAGGCTGAGCTGGGTGGATGTCTTGAGCCCAGGAGTTTGAGTCTAGCCTGGGCAACATGGTTAAACCTCATATCTACTAAAAATACAAAAAGTTAACCAGGCACCGTGGTGCAGCTACTTTGTAGGCTGAGGTAGGAGGATCACCTGAGCCTGGGAAGTCAGGCCAGGCTCCCAGGCCTGGCCCATAAAAGCTTTCTGTAGGTTTTTAAAAAATTTATTATACTTTAAGTTCTGGGATACATGTGCAGAATGTGCAGGTTTGTTACACACGTATACAAGTGCCACGGTGGTTTGCTGCACCCATCAACCCATCATCTATGTTTTAAGCCCTGCATGAATTAGGCATTTGTCCTAATGCTCTCTCTCCCCTTCCCTGCCAACCCCCAACAGGCCCCAGTGTGTGATGTTCCCCTCCCTGTGTCCATGTGTTCTCATTGTTCAACTCCCACTTACGAGTGAGAACATGCAGTGTTTGGTTTTCTGTTCCTGTGTTAGTTTGCTGAGAATGATGGTTTCCAGCTTCATCCATGTCCCTGCAAAGGACATGAACTCATTCTTTTTATGGCTGCATAGTATTCCATGGTGTATATATGCCACATTTTCTTTCAGTCTATCATTGATGGGCATTTGGGTTGGTTCCAAGTCTTTGTTACTGTAAATAGTGCTGCAGTAAACATACATGGGCATGTGTCTTTATAGTAGAATGATTTGTAATCCTTTGGGTATATACTCAGTAATGGGATTGCTGGGTCAAATAGTATTTCTGGTTCTAGATCCTTGAGGAATTATCACACTGTCTTCCACAATGGTTGAACTAATTTACACTCCCACCAACAGTGTAAAAGCATTCCTATTTCTGATTGGAGCTACAATGTAAGATGAGTTTTGAGTGGAGACACAGCCAAACCACATCACCTTCCTTTCAGTATATAAAAAAATTAACTCAAGATAGAGGAAAAACTTACATGTAACGCCTAAAACTATTACAATCCTAGAAGGAAACCTATTAAATATTATTCTGGACATTGATCTTAGGAAAAATTTATGATGACATCCACAACGCAATTGCAATAAGAATAAAAACTGGCAAGTGAGACCCAATTAAACTAAAGAGCTTCTACAGCAGAAGAAAATATCAAGAGCAAACAACTTACAGAATGGAAGAAAATATTCACAAGCTATGCATTTGACAAAGGTATAATATCCAGAATCTATAAGAAACTCAACATAACAAGCAAAAACCAAACAACCTCATTAAAAAAGTGGGCAAAGGATATGAACAGATACTTCTCAAAAGAAGACATACATGCAGCCAACAAACATATGAAAATGTACTCAACATCACTAATCATCAGAGAAATGCAAATCAAAACCCCAATGAAATACCATCTCACACCATCAAAATGGCTATTATTAAAAGTTCAGAAAACAACAGATATTGATGAGACTACAGAAAAAAGAGAACACTTATACACTATTGAAGGGAATGCAAATTAGTTCAGCTCCTTTGGAAAGCACTTTGGAGATTTCTCAAAGAACTCCCCATTCAACCCAGCAATCCCATTATTGGTTATATACCTGAAGGAAAATAGATTACTATACCAAAAAGACACATGCATTCATATGTTCATCACTGCACTGTTGACAATAGCAAAGACATGGAATCAACAAAATGCCCATCAACAATGGACTGGACAAAGAAAATGTCATACATATACACCATGGAATACCATCCAGCTATAAAAGGAATGAAACGGTGCCCTTTACAGAAACATGGATGCAGCTGGTGGTCATTATCCTAAAGGAAATTAATGCAGGAACAGAAAACCAAATATCATGTGTTCTCACTTACAATTGGGAGCTAAACATTGGGTGCGCATGGATATAAAGATGGGAACAAAGGACGCTGGGAATTAATAGAGTTGGGGCAGTGGGAAAGGGTTGAGAGTTGATAAACTATTAAATGACAAAACCACAATTACTTTTGCACTATCCTAATACCTATTGGGTACTATGTTCACTACATGAGTACCGGGATCAGTCATACCCCTAATCTCAGTATCACACAATATATCCATGTAATAACCCTGCACATATACCCTCTGAACCTATAACAAAAAATGAAGAAAGAAAAACAACTATGTCTACTATTATTCCACACTGGACCATGAGGTGCAAACTTAGTTCTCCATGAATAGTTAGAATATCTTCAGACAAATAGAACCTCTGTTATTTTTATTATTCACTCATTTTTATTCATTCATAATGAAATTATGGCAGAATTTCTCTCGAATGCTGAATACATTACCTGGCCTGATAAGAAGACTATAGCTACATGTATTCATATGAAAGGACCTATCTCTGTGATGACTGTGTTCCTCAGTTTAAACTGGAAAGTTGATACATGTAGACAAAGACAGACTAAGAGTTAACCACACCTATTCCAAAATTAACCACATACTTGGAAGTAAAGCTCTCCTCAGAAAATGTAAAAGACAGAAATTATAACAAACTGTCTGTCAGACCACAGTGCAATCAAACTAGAACTTAGGATTAAGAAACTCAAAACTGCTCAACTACATGGAAACTGAACAACCTGCTCCTGAATGACTACTGGGTACATAACGAAATGAAGGCAGAAATAAAGATGTTCTTTGAAACCAACGAGAACAAAGACACAACATACCAGAATCTCTGGGACACATTCAAAGCAGTGTGTAGAGGGAAATTTATAGCACTAAATGCCCACAAGACAAAGCAGGAAAGATCCAAAATTGACACCCTGACATCACAATTAAAAGAACTAGAGAAGCAAGAGCAAACACATTCAAAAGCTAGGAGAAAGCAAGAAATAATTAAAATCAGAGCAGAACCGAAGGAAATAGAGACACAAAAAACCCTTCAAAAAATTAATGAATCCAGGAGCTGGTGTTTTGAAAGGATCAACAAAATTGATAGACCACTAGCAAGACTAATAAACAAAAAAAGAGAGAAGAATCAAATAGACACAATAAAAAATGATAAAGGGGATATCACCACCGATCCCACAGAAATACAAACTACCATCAGACAATACTACAAACACCTCTACGCAAATAACCTAGAAAATCTAGAAGAAATGGATAAATTCCTCGACACATACACTCTCCCAAGACTAAACCAGGAAGAAGTTGAATCTCTGAATAGATCAATAACAGGATCTGAAATTGTGGCAATAATCAATAGCTTACCAACCAAAAAGAGTCCAGGACCAGATGGATTCACAGCCGAATTCTACCAGAGGTACAAGGAGGAACTGGTACAATTCCTTCTGAAACTATTCCAATCAATAGAAAAAGAGGGAATCCTCCCTAACTCATTTTATGAGGCCAGCATCATTCTGATACCAAAGCCGGGTAGAGACACAACCAAAAAAGAGAATTTTAGACTAATATCCTTGATGAACATTGATGCAAAAATCCTCAATAAAATACTGGCAAAACGAATCCAGCAGCACATCAAAAAGCTTATCCACTATGATCAAGTGGGCTTCATCCCTGGGATGCAATGTTGGTTCAATATATGCAAATCAATAAATGTAATCCAGCATATAAACAGAACCAAAGACAAAAACCACATGATTATCTCAATAGATGCAGAAAAGGCCTTTGACAAAATTCAACAACCCTTCATGCTAAAAACTCTCTATAAATTAGGTATTGATGTGACGTACCTCAAAATAATAAGAGCTATCTATGACAAACCCACAGCCAATATCATACTGAATGGGCAAAAACTGGAAGCATTCCCTTTGAAAACTGGCACAAGACAGGGATGCCCTCTCTCACCACTTCTATTCAACTCAGTGTTGGAAGTTCTATTCAGGGCAATTAGGCAGGAGAAGGAAATAAAGGGTATTCAATTAGGAAAAGAGGAAGTCAAATTGTCCCTATTTGCAGACGACATGATTGTATATCTAGAAAACCCCATTGTCTCAGCCCAAAATCTCCTTAAGCTGATAAGCAACTTCAGCAAAGTCTCAGGATACAAAATCAATGTACAAAAATCACAAGCATTCTTACACACCAACAACAGACAAACAGAGAGCCAAATCATGAGTGAACTCGCATTCACAATTGCTTCAAAGAGAATAAAATACCTAGGAATCCAACTTACAAGGGATGTGAAGGACGTCTTCAAGGAGAACTACAAACCACTGCCCAAGGAAATAAAAGAGGATACAAACAAATGGAAGAACATTCCATGCTCATGGGTAGGAAGAATCAATATCGTGAAAATGGCCATATGCCCAAGGTAATTTATAGATTCAATGCCATCCCCATCAAGCTACCAATGACTGTCTTCACAGAATTGGAAAAAACTACTTTAAAGTACATATGGAACCAAAAAAGAGCCTGCATCGCCAAGTCAATCCTAAGCCAAAAGAACAAAGCTGGAGGCATCACGCTACCTGACTTCAAACTATACTACAAGGCTACAGTAATCAAAACAGCATGGTACTGGTACCAAAACAGAGATATAGATCAATGGAACAGAACAGAGCCCTCAGAAATAATGCCGCATATCTATAACTATCTGATCTTTGACAAACCTGACAAAAACAAGCAATGGGGAAAGGATTCACTATTTAATAAATGGTGCTGGGAACACTGGCTAGCCATATGTAGAAAGCTGAAACCGGATCCCTTCCTTACACCTTATACAAAAATCAATTCAGGATGGATTAAAATCTTAAATGTTAGACCTAAAACCATAAAAACCCTAGAAGAAAACCTAGGCATTGCCATTCAGGACATAGGCATGGGCAAGGACTTCATGTCTAAAACACCAAAAGCAATGGCAACCAAAGCCAAAATTGACAAATGGGATCTAATTAAACTAAAGAGCTTCTGCACAGCGAAAGAAACTACCATCAGAGTGAACAGGCAACCTACAAAATGGGAGAAAATTTTTGCAACCTACTCATCTGACAAAGGGCTAATATCCAGAATCTACAATGAACTCAAACAAATTTACAAGAAAAAAACAAACAACCCCAACAAAAAGTGGGCAAAGGACATGAACAGACACTTCTCAAAAGAAGACATTTATGCAGCCAAAAAACACATGAAAAAATGCTCATCATCACTGGCCATCAGAGAAATGCAAATCAAAACCACAATGAGATACCATCTCACACCAGTTAGAATGGCAATCATTAAAAAGTCAGGAAACAACAGGTGCTGGAGAGGATGTGGAGAAATAGGAACACTTTTACACTGTTGGTGGGACTGTAAATTAGTTCAACCATTGTGGAAGTCAGTGTGGCGACTCCTCAGGGATCTAGAACTAGAAATACCATTTGACCCAGCCATCCCATTACTGGGTATATACCCAAAGAACTATAAATCATGCTGCTATAAAGACACATGCATACGTATGTTTATTGTGGCATTATTCACAATAGCAAAGACTTGGAACCAACCCAAATGTCCAACAATGATAGACTGGATTAAGAAAATGTGGCACATATACACCATGGAATACTATGCAGCCATAAAAAATGATGTGTTCATGTCCTTTGTAGGGACATGGATGAAATTGGAAATCATCATTCTCAGTAAACTATCGCAAGAACAAAAAACCAAACACCACATATTCTCACTCATAGGTGGGAATTGAACAATGAGAACACATGGACACAGGAAGGGGAATATCACACTCTGGGGACTGTTGTGGGGTGGGGGGAGGTGGGAGGGATAGCATTAGGAGATATACCTAATGCTAGATGACGAGTTAGTGGGTGCAGCGCACCAGCATGGCACATGTATACATATGTAACTAACCTGCACATTGTGCACATGTACCCTAAAACTTAAAGTATAATAATAATAAATTAAAAAAAATAAAAAAAAGAAAAGATCATCACAATCGAGATTGTGAACATATTCCTCAACCCCAAATTTCCGTTGTCCTTTAATAGCTTCTCTTTCAAGTCCTTCCATACATCCTTCCTCTCTGACCAACCAGAAATTTGTGTTCAACTATTATTATTTATAAGTTTGTATACACTACATTTTTATGTAAATGAAATAAAGCAGGATCTATTTTTTTAGTCTGGCTTCTTTCCTTTGTGTTCTATTGTTATTTATAACTTTGGATACTCTAGAGTTTTATATATATGAAATAAAATAGTATGTATTTTTTCATTCTGGCTTCTTTCACTCATCATAATTTTGGTATTTATCTTATTGTTGTGTGTATCAATAGAGTATTCCCTTTTTATTTCTGAGTAGTATTCCATACCACAATTTGGTATTGATTAATCTGCTGAAGGACATTTGGGTTGTCTCCAGTTTTGGCTACTACAAATACAGCTACCATGAACATTTGTGTACATGTCTCTGTGTGACTTGAATACTTTAATCATTGATTGAGACTTTTTCATGGCTTAGAGGATGATCTAATTTGCCTGTGTTATGTTTTCTATGTGTATTATCTAAAATGTGTGTGTACTTTGAAAAGAAGGAGTTTTCTGACATTTTGGTCAAAGTGTTCTGTATCAATTATATTAAATTGGTTTATCAGTTATTGAGAGAGGGTATTGAAGTATTTAATTATAAATTTGTGTGTGCCTTTTCTCCTTGTAGTTCTATCAATTTTTGTTTCATATATTTTAAAGCTTTATTATTGGGGAGGTACACAGTTGTCATATCATGATAGTTAATTGACCCCTTTCTCTGTAAAATATGGCCTTCTTTATCTGTGGTAATGTCCTTTGTTCTGAAACATACTTTGCATGTAATTAAAATAGCCCTTGAAGTTTTCTTTTGATTTATGTTAACATTATATGTATTTTTCCTTTCTTTTATAATTATTATTATTTTATTAAAAAAACTGTCCTCTCCCAATTGTCTGTTCTTGGAATTTTTGTCAAAAAATAGTTGACCCTAAATGCATGGAATTATTTTTGGGCTCTTCATTCTGTTTCACTTGTCTTTGCATCTGTTATGCCAATACCATGCTATTATAATAACTATAGCTTTGTAGTATATTTTGAAGACAGGTAGTGTGATGCCACCAGCTTTGTTCTTTTTACCTAAGATTGTTTTTGCTATCTGGAGTCCTTCGTGGATCCCTACAAATTTCCTAATTTTTTTCTATTTCTGTGGAAAATGTCATTGGAATTTTGATAAGGATTGCATTGAATCTATAAATTTCTTTGAGTAATACAGACATTTTAGCAATATTAATCCTTTTTGTATTTTCAAAATTTATTTTATGAAGGTATTATTCTGATACCAAGTCTAGCAGAAACAAACAAATCAAACCCACAAACAAACGCAACCACCAAACCTTACAGAAAAAAATCTCACTTGTGAATATAGATGTGCAAATCCTACATAATGTAAGAATTTAGCAACCTCTCAAAAACACTGCACCATGATCTATAAGCATTAATTAAAGAATACAGATGTGAATCAAATTTTAGAAATATATTAATACATTGTATTGATAGCATATTACAATAGAAAAAATATATAAATAATAATACATAACCCATAGAATTCATCTCTCGCTTCTTATAAAATCCTTTCAAACTTTATTAATCTTATAAAAATGTCTATCTCTGCTTATAGCTAACACATATTGAGCCATAAAATACTGAAAAAGATAAATTTCTTATTTTGTTTTTGAGTTAGGCATCTCACTATATTGCCCAAGCTGGTCTCTAATTCCCAGGCTCAAGCAATCTTCCCACCTCAGGCTCCCCAGTAGATGGGATTGCAGGCACATGTCACCACAGCTGGTGATTAATTTGTATTAAAATAAGTTACCTACCTCTGTTAGGATTGTTTAATATTGTTTTAGAATTATGGCCAAAGAAATAAAACAATTAAAGTGAGATTAAAAAAACAGGAAAGGTGAAGTAAAAATGATTGTCATAGGCATCTAGCAAACTCCAAATCAATTAAGAGTTAAATTAATTAGAAAGCACAATATATTTATAAAAGATAATTATATACAGCTATAAATACAAGCAGATTGTTTAGGGAAACATAAGATGTTTCTAAAATATAATTAACAAAAAAGAAATACACAATGAAATAAATACAGTTGTTTAATAAACATGAAAAATGCTTTATTTCACTAAAATGACAATGAAAATTTAAACACCAAAGGGATAATATTTTTGCCTATCAAATTCACAAAGATTTGAAGTATAATACTAATGGTATTGGAAATAGGTATGTTGCTGATAAACGTGCAAATAATAATTCTTACAATCCATGAATGCAAGATATCTTTTCATTTATTTGTATCTCCTTCAGTTACATTTAACAATGTTAAATGTTAAATGAGCGATAAGATCTTTCACCTCCTTGGTAAAATTTATTCCTAAGTATTTTATTTATTATAGCTATTGTAAATGAGATGTTTCCTGATTCTTTTTCAGATAGTTTGTTGCTAATGTATAGAAACACTACCGATTGTTGTATATTGATTTTTTATCCTTTAACTTTACTGAATTTGTTTATTAGTTCTAACAGTTATAACAGTTTTCTGGTGGAGTCATTAGGGACTTTTAGATACAAGTTGACATGATTTGCAAACAGAGACAATTTGACTTCTTTGTTTCCAATTTGGATGCCTTTCATTTCTCTTGCCTAAATGCTCTGGCTAGGACTTCTATGTTGAAAAAAAGTAGTGAGACTGTACATCTTTGTCTTGCTCTCAATCTTAGAGGAAAAGCCTTTCAGCTTTTCATCTTGAGAATGATGTTACTTGTGGGCTTGTCATATATGACCTTTATTGTGTTAAGCTATATTTATTCTACAATTAATTTTTTGAGAGTTTATATTATGAAAGGATGTTGAATGTTGTTAAATGGTTTTTATGCATTTATTGGGATGATCATATTGTTTTTATCTTCATTCCATCTATGTGGTATATCCTATTTATAGATTTCCATATGTTGAACCATCCTTGCATCCCCAGGATAAATCTCACTTGATAATGGTGAATAATCCTTTTAACGTGTTGTTGAATTTAATTTTCTAGTATTTTGTTGAGGATTTTGCCTTCCTTAAGGATAATGGCTTGTTATTTTCTTTTCTTTTCTTTTGTGTTTTTGTCTGGCTTTAGTATCAGTGTAATGGTGGCCTCATAAAATGATTTTGGAAATTCTCCTTATCAATTTTTTAGATTAGTTTGGGGAAAATGGTGTTATTTCTTTTTTTAAATGTTTGGTAGAATTCAACAGCATAGCCATCAGTTCTTGGACTTTTCTTTGGTGAGATGCTTTTTATTACTAATTCAATCTCCTTAATCTTGATTAGTCTGTTCAGGTTTTCTATTTCTTCCTGATTTATTCTTGGTAAACTCTTTTTTTCTATGAATTTATTCATTTCTTCTAGGTTATCCAATTTGTTGGTAAATAATTATTTATAGTAGGGTCTTTCAATCCTTTGTATTTCTGTGGTATCAGTTGTTAAGGTTTCCTCTTTAACTTCTAACTTTATTTTGGTAGTCTTAATTTTTGTTTTCTTAGTCTAGCTAAAGGTTTATTGATTTTGCTCATCTTTTCCAAAAACCAACTCTTAGTTTTGTTGATACTTTGTAAATTTTCTCCCTTCTACTATTTTAGGCTTAATTTGGTCTTTTTCCCCTAGTTTCTTGAAGTGTTATGTTAGGTTATTTGAAATCTTCTTTCTTTTTTGATGCAGCTGTTTATTGTCATAAACTTCTCTTAGAATTGTATTTTCCGCATTTCATAAGTTTTATTTTATCGCGTGTCCATTTTTCCTTGTTTCAAGATATTTTAAAATTTCCCTTCTAATTTTTTCATTGACTCATTAGTTATTTAAGGGCATATTATTTAATTTCCATGCAATTATGAATTATTCAAAATTCCTCTGTTATTGATTTCTAGTTTACTGTCATTGTGATGAGAATAGATATTTTATATTATTTCAGTCTTATAAATTTGATAAGACTTGTTCTATGGGCTAACATGTTTTATATAGGAAAATGATCTGTGTGCACTTGAGAAGAATGTCTATTCTACTGCTCTTGGATGAAACATTCTGTATATGTTTGTTAGGTCCTTTTGGTCTAAAGTATAGTTGAAGTCCAGTATTTCCTTACTGATTTTTCTTTCTGGGTGATCTGTCTGTTGTTGAAAGTGTGGCCTTGACAAGCCCCACTTTTGTATTTTTGTATTGCAGTCTATCTCTCGTTTAAGAACATTTGCTTTCCCTACCAACAGTGTAAAAGAATTCCCTTTTCTCTTCATCCTTGCCAGCATTTGCTACTTTTGTTATATTTGGTAATAGTCATCTTAACTGGGGTGATATGATACTGCATTATGATTGTGATATGTATTTCCCTGATGAATAGTGGTGTTGAGTATCTTATCATATATTTGTCAGCCATTTGTATGTCTTCTTTTAAGAAATGTCTGTTCAGATTGTTTGCCCATTTTAAACTCAGATTATATTATTTTTGCTGTGAAGATGTTCAGTACCTTGTGTATTCTGGATGTTAATCCATTGTGAGATAAATACTTTGCAAATAGTTTCTCCCATTCTATAGGTTGTCTTTTGCACTGTTGAATTTTTTCCTTTACTGGGCAGAGAACTTTTAGTTTGATATAATCCCACTTGTTTAATTTTGCTTTTGTTGCCTATGTTTTCGAAGTCTGAGAGACAGCTGCACCCCCATGTTTATTACAGCACTATCCACAATAGCCAAGATATAGAATCAACCTAGGTGTCAACAACAGATGAATAGATAAAGAAAATGTGGTATATATACACCATGAAATACTATTCAGCCATAAAAAAGAATAAAATCCTGTTATTCATGATAACATAGGACTGAAGCACATTATGTTAAGTGAAATATGCCTGAAACAGGAAGTTAAACATTTATTATTCTTACTCATATGTGGAAGCTAAGAAAAGTTGATCTCATAGAAGTAAAAAGTATAACAGAGGATATGAGAGGCTGAGGAAGGTAATGAAAAAGAAGAGAGAGGTGGAGATTTGTTAAGAGATACAAAATTACAACCATACGAACACTTTTTAGTGTTCTGTGCTACAGTGATATATCATGTAATTTCAAATTGCTGGAAGAAGGATATTGAACATTCCCAATAAAAATAAATGACAAATGTTTTAGATGATGGATACACCAGCTATCCAGATATGGTCATCATACATTGTACATACCAAAAACATCACTATATACCCCATGGATATAGGTAAACATTATTTGTCAATAAAATAAAATAATAAATTTTAAAAATATTTGCTCTTATGTTTAGTGCGTATATATTTAAGATTTTTAAATTCTCCTGATGAAACATCCCTTTAATCGTTACATAATGACCTCCTCTGCCTCTTTTTATAGTTTTACTTACATTTTATCTCTTTAAATATGGCTACCCCTGCTGTCTTTGGTTTTCATTTGCATGGAATATCATTTTCTATCCCTTCATTTTCAGTCTATTTATGTCCTTAAATATGAAGAAAATCTCTTGGAGGCAGTATGTAGTTGGGTTTTATCTTTTTATTCATTTAGCCACTCTGTGTCTTTTGTTCAGATAATTTAATTCATTCACATTCCAGATAATTGTTGGTAGGTAAGTAGAGTCATCCCTCAGTGACTTTAGGCAATAGGCTCCAAGACCTCCCTGTGATTATCAAAATTTATAGATGCTTAAGTCCCTTATACAAAATGTCACAGTATTTGCATAAAACTTACATGCATTCTGTTGTATGATTTATACCAACTCTAGATAACTTATAATATCAAATAAAATGTAAATAGTTGTCATACTGGTTTTAAAATTTTGTATTATTTTTATTGTTGTGCTGTTATTTATTTATTTATTTTTGATAGTTTTGATCTGTGGTTGATTGAGTCTGTGAATGTAAAACCTATGGATATGCCAGAAAACTGACTGTGCTTAGTACCTCCATTTTATTAATTGTTTTCTGGTTATTTTTTACACCCTTTGTTCCCTTCATTTTCTTTTGCTTCATCTTTATCTTTTGTCTTCATTTATTCATAGTTTATTTTCTCCAGTATATGCTTTGATTTTTTATTTTTTTGTTTTTGTAAATGCTCTATAGGTTTTTCATTTGTAGTTACCATAAGGCTTACATAACACATCTTATGGTTATCATAGACTATTTTAAGTGAATAAATACCTAACTTTGATTGCATTTAAAAAGTCTACACTTTTATTCTACCTCCTCCACACATTTTATGTTTTTACTGTCACAATTTACATATTTTTATGTTATTTATTTTTAAACAAATTTCTGGAATTTTAAAAACTATTTCAATCTCTTCATCAAATTTCCCCATTTTTTTGTTTGTTGTTTGCTTGATTTTGTTGAATTATTTCCCTGTATGTTCTTGGACTTTACTGCACTTCCTTAAGACAATTATTGTGAAGTCTTTGTCTGGGAGTTCATAGGTCTCTGTTTCTTTGGAGACAGATACTGGAAAATTATTGTGTTCCTTTCATGGTGATATTCCCTTTTGGTTTTTCGTGTTTCTTGTTGTCTTAAGTAGATTTCTGTGCATTTGTTGGAGCAGTCATCTCTTCCAGACTTTACAGGCTGGTTTCAGTATGGAAAGAACTTCCTCTGTATGGAGGTGTGAGGGGATTGGTTGAGTAAAACACAACTGCTCTGACTATTGTGAAGGTGCAGCAGTGTCGTGTTTGTGTAGCTCCTCCAGCTGAGGTTGGCATTGATGAAGATTGTAGGGAACTTCAGTAGCCAATGATGTAGATGTTTGAAGTGGTGACAAAAATTGTTGTGGTCTTTGGTGGCTAGGGCTGCTAAAGTCCTTTCTATCTCTTTTTCTCCCATTGGGGATGTTGTGGCTGGAGGAATCCCTCTTGGCACTGGGTCCAGCTTGAGAAACTGCTTGTGGTGGTTTTGGCATAAATGTCTGACGAGGGGTACCCTAGGGGAAGCCATGGATCTGGAGCCATAAGCACAGGTATGAATGGACGTACTATAGATCTGTGGTTTGGGATAGTAATGGCAGCAGTATCTGGGCCCAGGAATTCCACTGCCCAAACTATAATGGTATGCAAGGTGCAGGTGCTTTTGAAATAGCCAGGGACCTTGTGATGGAAGTATGGGTAAGTGCAGAGTTGCAGTGGCTCTGAGTTGGAGGTAGAAACTAATTCTCTGTGGTGGCTGAGCTGGTGCTCAGCACACAGTCACACAAGAAAACCATCTTGGTTCTAGGACTAGAGTTCATTTACCTAGAATGTATAATTTTCTTTTTGGAGTCAGATGCACAGTTTTTTTGAATTGAAATACATGGGGACAAGGAGGTGGGAGTGAGATTTTATAATATTAACAACCATAAAGTTATCTTCATGAATTCTCATTTTGGAAGCTACAAGAAAAATGAGTGTAGGTAGATATGGAAAGTCTGAATTACTGGTTTCTTAGGAGACACTGCATATGAGTGCTGACTTAGACATTAATATTGTAAAGAAGAAAGAGAACCAAACATGATCTCACAGTGAGTGCCAAATCATTTAAATCAATTATACAGTAAAAATGTGACAGACATTTTGAGGATTCACTTTATTTCATTTACATCAAAAGCCATTGTAATACCTAAACAAAGTACATATCTATCAAGCTCCTCTGAAGGACAAGTGAGTCTTTGACACCTTTTATAACTCAGTCAACATTTTAAAAATCAATAATTTATTATTTTTGGTGCTCCATTAAAAATATTCTTGACTCACTACTGTAATCTTACTGCATTTTACTTGCCTTCATCTCATTGTAGCTAATAACTCTATACTTAAGGGAAACCTTTAAAAATATAAAAAATTATTGTTTCTCTGCTACTATTATTATTATTATTTTAAGATGTAGTCTCACTCTGTCACCCAGGCTGGAGGGCAGTGACACAATCTCAGCTCACTGAAGCCTCTGCCTCCTGGGTTCAAGCAATTCTCCTGCCTCAGCCTCCCGAATAGCTGGGATTGCAGGGATGCATCACCACGCCTGGCTAATTTTTGTATTTTTGGTAGAGGCAGGGTTTCGCCATGTTGGCCAGGCTGGTCTCAAACTCCTGACCTCAAGTGATCTACCTGCCTTGGCTCTGTTGCGGGAAGTCAGGGACCCTGAACGGAGGGACCTCCTGAAGCCATGACAGAAGAACATAAATTGTGAAGATTTCATGGACATTTATTAGTTCCCCAAATTAATATTTTTATAATTTCTTATGCCTGTCTTTACTACAGTCTCTGAACATAAATTGTGAAAATTTCATGGACATTTATCACTTCCCCAATCAATACTCTTGTGATTTCCTATGCCTGTCTTTACTTTAGTCTCTTAATCCCGTCATCTTCTTAAGCTGAGGATGTATGTTGCCTCAGGACCCTGTGATGATTACGTTAATGGCACAAATTGTTCATAAAGCATGTGTGTTTAAACAATATGAAATCTGGGCACTTTGAAAAAAGAACAGGATAACAGCGATGTTCAGGGAACAAGAGAGATAACCATTAGGTCTGACTGCCTGGGAGCTGGGTGGAACAGAGTCATATTTCTCTTCTTACAAAAGTGAATATGAGAAATATCACTGAATTCTTTTTCTCAGCAAGGAATAACCCTGAGAAAGAGAATGCATTCCTAGGGGGAGGTCTCTAAAATAGCCGCTCTGGCAATGTCTGTCTCATACGGCTGTAGATAAGGGATGAAATAAGCCCCAGTCTCCTGTAGTGTCCCCAGGCCTATTAGGATGAGGAAATTCCTGCCTAGTAAATTTTAGTCAGACCGGTTGTCTGCTCTCAAACCCTGTCTCCTGATAAGATGTTATCAATGACAATGCGTGCCCAGTGGGACATAAAACTTCATTAGCAATTTTAATTTCACCCTGGTCCTCTGATCTTGCTCTGTCCCCATTTGCCTTGTGATATTTTATTGCCTTGTGATGCATGTGATCTCTGTGACCCACACCCTATTCGTACACTCCCTCCCTTTTGAAATCCATAATAAAAACTTGCTGGTTTTGCAGCTTGGGGGGCATGATGGAACCCGCTGACATGTGATGTCTCCCCTGGACACCCAGCTTTAAAATTTCTCTCTTTTGTATTCTTTCCCTTTATTTCTCAGACCAGCTGACACTTAGGGAAAATAGAAAAGAACCTATGTGAAATACTGGGGGCTGGTTCCCCCGATATTCCTCCCAAAGTGTTGGGATTACAGGCATCAGCCACCATGCCCGGCCTCTACCATTATATTTTTAATCTAAGTATCTTCTCTAGAATTCACAAAAGCTCTCCAGAGTTTTTTCATGGATATCTTCATTTCTTTGTTTCTCAGAGTATAGATAACTGGATTCAAGATAGGAGTGATGATGGTGTAAAATACAGCAAGGAACTTATCTACAGAGTGGTTGCTGAAGGGCCAGATATAGATAAAGATGCATGGGCCAAAGAAGAGAATCACCACTGTGATGTGAGCAGTCAAAGTGGAACGGGCTTTAGATTGCCCAGTAGGAGAGTGGTTCTTAATGGTTATGAGGATCAGACTGTAGGAGATAAGCAAAATAATGAAACAGCTCAGGGAGATTATGCCACTGTTGGCAACAATGACTATTTGTACAAAATATGTGTCTATACAGGCAAGCTTAGTAACCAAAGGGAGGTCACAAAAAATGCTGTCTACCACATTGGGACCACAAAAGGGCAAGTTCACAGCAAAGGGTATCTGAAGCCCTGAGTGAAGGAGACCCAGGAGCCATGAGGTCACTACAAGCAAAACACATACCTTCTTGTTCATGATGGTCATGTAGTGTAGGGGCTTACAAATGGCCACATATCTGTCAAAAGCCATGGAGACCAACAGTACCATTTCAACCCCACCCAACAAGTGAAGGAGAAATATCTGAGTGAAGCACCCAGCAAAAGAAATTATCTTCTGCTTTTTTAACAAGTTCAGAATCATCTTAGGGGTGGCAAAGGAAGCAAGGGTCATATCTACAAAAGAGAGATTACCAAGGAGAAAATACATAGGAGTATTCAGGTTAGAGGTGTTAAACACTGTGACTATAATAAGAAGGTTACCCAAAACTGTGACCACATAGATAACCGAGAAGAGGGCAAAGAGAAGAAACTCTATATCCTGGGAGCTGGTCAGTCCCAGCAAAATGAATTCTGACACTTGAGATTGATTTAATAGTTTCATGGACTCCATCATACAACTCACTCTTAGATGACCTGTAGAGAGAAAGAAAAGATCACTCATACCGTGGAGTATGAGTGAAAAATAAAGAGCCATATTAAAAACCAAACTTATGCATTCCTTTGGATCTTTCAATAAACTGACCTTGAAATTTAGTGTCAGTATCTATTAAGTCTAAAAAAGGAGATGTATACTCTGGGCTGTCCACTTCCATACAAGAGCAATAACCTATTGATGCTGTTGGTTTCCCAGATGCAAACCGCAAGCTCTGGAACATATAAGTGTATCTTCATAGGACAAAAGAGATAGAACCATCTTCAGGAAATCTGTGGTTTTCTGGGTTGAAAGATGGTTTAGTCTGAATTCCTTGGAGAACAAAGGGTTTCAGCACAACCTCTACTCTTTCAAACTCAAAATTTTAAATTTGAGTGAATATTGGAGTTGTTATTTTCCCATAATAATCTTAAGAAATTCTGTTTTAGTTCTGAATCATCCCCAGAATTTTGAAGGGACTCTGACCCAGCAGATTTAAAGCTGCTCTAGATAAGTGACTTAGTGAGGTTGCAAGTAATGCATACTGCTGTTTTTTTCCTCCTTATCTTCCACCAGTGGGATTCTAGTCTTGTAACTCTCTTAGAAAGTCTTTTTGGCAAATATTATTTTTTTCTGATGTGACTGCTACTACTCATGGCCTCCTGTGGCTGAAACCCATATTTCTAAATAATTTCTATAAGGCCAAAGGAGGCTGAGATTAAGCAACACGGATGAATACTCTGGGGCTATGTGGCCCTGTCACATTCTAACAAGAGCCACATTTTACAGAGGAAGCAAGAAAGACACCGTGAGCAAAAGTGGCATTACTTGTGACATCTAATACCTTGATTCTTGCTTCCAGTTCACATATCACATCCCCTTTATTTATAAAATTGTATACCTTGAGCAAACCAGGTTTAACAATTTATACCTGAACCCTAGTCTTCACTAGAACTCCATTCACATTTATTTACTTAACACTGATCTGGTGATGAGTGGCAACAGCTCCCATACTGGAGCCTTCAGGCTGAGGATATGACTGTAACTACTATATGGCTAAAACTAGTAGATCACTATGTTCCAATCTGGAAAATAATATAATGTATGTGTGTGTGTCTATGTGTGTCTGTGTGTGTGTGTGTGAGACAGATTATGCAAAAAATTCTGATTAAGAAGCAGAATAATTAATCTCACAAAAAAGATAGGTCAGATTGAAAGTCATGTATTCTGTGCTTCTGTGAGTTACAATGTGAGAAGAATCAGTAGGCTATTTGGAGAGAACATTCAAATGAAGATGGCAGACTGGGACTGAGAGCCACCTTTGTCTCCAACAGCTGCCTTATCTTTCCCTCTGGGTCTCAGTTTCACGATTGGTAAAACCAAGTGGTTGAGTTCAAACCCTGAGTTCCTTCTCAGGCCCAATACTTCATAGGCCTGTTTTTAATGTGCCTATTATTATCTTTTATGAATCTATTATTCTATCCCCATTTCAGAGTTTTATTACTTGTTAGCTAATTTGATTTTAACTTTGAATCAACTCAAATACAAATATCAGGTATAGCTGTGTGAAAAATAGTCGTCTAAAATTTGTCTGTGATATATCTTTATCTCCTTTCTTCGTAAGTTTTTAAAAATTGTGACATTGTCTTTGCTCCAGGGCCATATTACCCCATTTTGCTCCCTAGAGCTCATGTCACTTGGTCACTTTACTGTGCTAGTCCTCCCCAAAATTAATATTAATATAGTTAACATTAACTTTAAGCCCTAATATATTTATCTACTATGTATGCTTCAGAAAGTTTAAAATACATAGAACCTTTGAGATCTTTCACCTCTTAGAATTTATCATAAGGATTATGAGTGTGCTATAAAATCTTCATGGTAACAGTACTGTAGATACACAAAAGTTGAAACATTCCAAATGTTCTAAATTGAGGCTTACTTTCTTATTACTTCTGGATTATAGAAAATTATAGGATGTAATATTGCATCATTAATGAAATGATACTTGAGAAAACTATATAATAACATGAAAATATTTACATTATTTTAAGTTAAAAACAGTATGAACCCATTTTGTAAACATTGTATGAGCATATACATACAAAATTTATATATTTCTTAAAATATTGAATCATGCCACAACTATTAACAAAGAGATTATTTTTGCTATGGTGATGTGTCTAGTCCCAAAAGAACTTCATGCTGGAAATATTCCTTCATAAAAATGCCAGGACCTGAAAACACTTGTGCTCAGATATGTATTTTTGGAGTAAGAGAGTGTTCAGAAGATGTCTGTAAACAAAGAAAGTGAAACAAAACAGGCAAGTTCGCTTTTTATTATTTAATCTAGTTTAGTTCCAAGTTCTTACAGTCATTCATAATTTGGTGAATAATATGCCCAAGACTATGCAAGAAAGTCCTGTAAGCAATCAGTGGTTTGGCTATAGTAATTACAAGATGAGGGCCTCAGAAGTTCTTGTTTAAGCTTGACAGTGGCTTGTTTAAATAGATTAATTATAGGAGAGTTTTATTAACCCTATTATATTCTAGCTTTTGAAATCAAGTAGTATTTATTTGTAAATATATAAGGTAACTTAGAATTAGATACAATGCTTTATAATAGGAAAACGTAGGCAAGACGTTACTTAAAGATAGCTGTGATAGTGATGAGTGGTGGAAGCTGTTCTCACTAACTGATCAGGTGGAGTGATCCCTGGAACTGAACCATTCAGTCACACTCTGTCCTTAGGCAAATTACTTCAGTGAATGAGGACTTGGGAAACCAAATCAGTGTGAAATCAAGAAATTGAGATAATGGGTGGGAAATTCATTTTAAGAAATTTCAGGGTAAAGACACAGGCTTGATAACATAGAAGACAGAATGGAAACAGAATTAAGACTTATCTTCCTGGAATGGCGAAGATTTAAATACATTTTATATTGATATAAAATAGTCAAAAGATCTTAAAAATGCAGCAAATTCTTTTTAACAAATCATACTAGAAAAATTGGATATGCCAAACAATGGGTAAAAAATTAAGATCAACCTATACCTCACAACCTCTACAAAAATTAACTCCAAATTGGATCATAAACCTAAATGCAATATGTAAAACTAAATTTCCTGGGAAGAGGAGAAGGGAGAAAATATGCATGAATTTGATTTAGGCAAATACTTTTTAGACACACCTCCAAAAAACATGATCCATGGAAAAATATAATAAATTACACACGAGATACAGAATAGTTCTGCATCTTTCTTTCATTTTTACCATACCATCCATGTATGAGAGTGACATAAAGTCCCTACCTGCCTCTAACCTGAGAGTACCAATATTTTAATTAAAATGTTTGTAAAAAGAATGTATCCTTTGGAGAATAGCCATCTGGTTTACAGTCATTCATAGAAACAGAGACAGAGCTATGTTCTAGAACCAAGCTGCATCAACTCTGCACATTTTCCATTGTAGGATTTACACTTGCTTGCTATAGTACTTCTTTTACTTATGAACAAATGGATATTCACAAATGGGCTTAGGAACTTACATTTAGGGATCTCACTTGTTTGAAAATAGAGAAAATTCTCTATCTGATATGAAAAAATTATGTATTTTTCTCTTGTTTATATTTATGTTCACAAGAGCTATACGACTGGCTTCAGTCAAATTTCTATTCACAGCCTATTAATGGAATAACACAAAGTATAAAGGAACTGAAGGAAGGCCATTATGATATAGTCACTCCAAGCAGGGTTGGCTGGAAGACGATGTTAGGCAATGAGAAGAAAACTGTACTCAAGGTTTTCTGTACCATTATAGTCCACTGGTCATTACTTTTTATATTAGAAACTCTTATAAGTATGTATGTTATATCATAGAAATTAACAAATAATACAACTTAGACAAATTGAGTGTTTAAATTAAAATAGTGTGTAAAAAGCACATAGTACAGCATCTAGCATATAGTTGGCACACAATAAATGTGAGTTATTGCTACTGTTCTTAATACTAACTGTCTAAAATTCACACAGATAAAATCATGGGATTCAAATTCAGGACTTCATGACACCAAATTAAGAGTCCATAACCCTAGAGTAAGGCTGAACTTTAGCCTTACCACTGCAAGTTTTTAAATAACTATAATTGTTGATAATACAATTATTAGAATAAATAGGTAAATATATATAAAAAAGAAAATGTTGGATGATTGAATTAATTGCACTATTATCACACTTAGACATTGATTCATTTTTCATATTTTGTTGCTATTTGAGTAGAACTGTCTGCTGCTCTGAGGCAAATTATTGCATGACCTAATTAAAACATAATTTTTTTGGCATGGGATTGCTGTAATGCCATATTTCATTCCTCCTTACTCACAAGTTATGTTCTACTCTAAAACATAGTACCTTAGCCTTCACTATGACAAATTGTATCAATAGCTGTGTCAAAAATAGACTTTAATAGTGATCTGATCTTCATAGTTTACCAGATT
The DNA here is from genome assembly GCF_029281585.2 of Gorilla gorilla gorilla. Taxonomy (NCBI): domain Eukaryota; kingdom Metazoa; phylum Chordata; class Mammalia; order Primates; family Hominidae; genus Gorilla; species Gorilla gorilla. Next base: position 36,695,767 of record NC_073239.2, read on the forward strand.
ACTATCGGGCAGCAATTGAGAACACTTGGATGCCTACAGCATTTTGCATAATACAAGTTTAATTATTTTTCATCATTATTTCACAGGATTCATATTTTCAGCCATGGCCTTAGAAATTTGCATACATTTGTATATTATCTGAAATAATCTGAAATTCAGGGAAAAATCTAACATGATTTTGTCTTTCGATTTTTATATAATTCTCACTCCAGAACAACAAACTCACTTACTCCTGCCTGCCGTGTCTCACCTCGACAGATGTATTGTAAACCTTCTCTGAGGAAAACATGTATATCAGGTTCAAGGACTTGAGCTGGTGCTCTGGTCTTCTCTGAATTTAGGTCACTGACCACCACATTTACTTTAGTTGCCAGTCTGGGTGCCGTGGCTTCACCTAACTAGTTTGTGTTATCTTGGAGCACTGGGGCTTTCCTGGTTTCCAAACCTATCATCACCACGTGACTCTGAACACCCACTTTGTGCTGATTAGTAACACGGGTGGAACCCTGACTCCATTTTGCTTACCTGCCTTTTGAATGTGTCTCAGTCCTCTGTTAACTGCGGGACAGAAATGAGTTTTCCAAAGCAGAGAGATTAATCGATGTATCCTTTCCTTGTTAAGGAGGAGTCTACTTCCCTGATCAAATGTCTTTCCTGGATATCTGTGTGAGGCCAAGATATTGACTGTGCTGTCAGATTCTGGCCAATTTAGATGACCCTGGAGCTGCTTAAATCTTAATATTATATGCTCTAGCGAGAAACTAATATTTAATTTCTGAAATTCACTGTCAGCTTTCATTCCTCAGTTCCCTTTCTCACTGGGATTTCCCCTCCTCTCATCTCCCCAACAAAATATTGTCTCTTTTTATGACACCTTACCTCCCACTGTTTTCCTTACTCCTCTGAATAAATGACAAGTTCCAAACTTCTTTTCCTGACTTTGACCTATCCAGCCCTCCAGGACTCCATTTATTTCATTTGTTCTCCAAGCCGATTTACCATGAAGAGAAAGTGGATCTTGGATTGCTCTTTCCACTGCAGGAAGAAACTGGATGTGGCTGCTGATCAAATCACACACAAAAAAGTAGCTAAGGCACATAGAATTGGAGGTGATTATGGATGAGTCATTGGAGTAAAGCTGAATCCTAGTAATCTTCTAATTTCTGGCTGTATATGGGCTCTAACAGGTGTATAGGACAGTTCTCTACTTTTTTGTTTGGCACATACTTATAGTTTCTAAGCTCTTCTTTATTCATCTCAGCCTTTTAGCAAGAACTCAAATATAGCAGTTTTAGTTGTAGCAATTTCTTTCCTGGAAATTGTAGAAGCCTAATTAACGACAATAACACCAAAGCAAAACTCCAAATAGAGCTGATGACTGGGGATAAAAATGCTTACATGCTCTTAAATTAGCAAGGGTTTTCGAGATGTGGTCATTTTAATGACTTTAATTTAGGAGCAGCCTAGTTCTCTCTGCAAGAGCCTCTAGAAAGATAGTTTCAGGAAATGTAAGTCCATGCCAAGAAGAAATACATACAGCCAAATCATGAATACTCTTTTCTGACTCCTTCTGTTCACTGTTAATGTCCAAATCAATACATTCTCAGTGGAAACTTTCCTAAGAAACTGACTCAGTTGATGATTCTCTCCTCTGTACCCTCATAGTACTACACTTATAACCTATAATATAGTTATTTATATATACTTCTGTCTTCCTCCCAAGTTTGTGAACTATTTTAGTTTGCCATCTTAACACCTGGTAAAGTTTCTAGCATATACTTAAGCCTCAGTGTCATTTTCTAAATGATAATAAATTCAATCATTTATTGAGGTTCTGCTGTTTGCTGGACTCTGTACTAGGAACTTCACATATATCATCTCATTTAGTCTTCGTAAGTCTGAGTTTAATTTTCTTTTTGGTACATTTTCCAGAATCTCTTGAGCATTTTCTCAAACCTGAGACTATGCTTTTTCATGACTGATTATAACAAGTTCATTTAACAATTGCTATCTTGTGTGAATTGTGACAGGCAAATACATTGGCTTTATAATGTCAGCAATGTCTTCTGCTTACCAGTTCAGAAGCAGTCAGGGCCATGGGTTCAGAGGGGACAATATCGAGAAGGGCATGCACCTTCTCAGCTTATAGTTCCATAGAAGAAACAAGTCACTAAAGTATCTAGACTCCAATCAGGGGAGTTCCTAATATCGTCTCTCTTAGAATTAGGTAGTGCCTAATAAACGCTGGAAAACTCTGGGAATCCTCTATAGATGATTCTAACAGTGATTCTGTCTGCTGAGGGAATAATGCTTCAGGGCCAGAGAGTATATTATGTAATCAATGATAGTTTAAATGTGACAGATGAAGTTAATTTCGCTAGGGTGATTGGAGAGGTTTTGGAGCTAGTGTCCTGCTTTCTTCTTTATTTTGTCTCAGCTGGCTGTGGGACCATTTAATTTTGATTCCTGGTTGTAAAGTAATGAGATTAAGCTTAATGTAGGGGCACAAGGGGAGAAAAGGATGCTGAGGTGGGCCCTTAGGACTATCCTCTGGTAAGATAAATGCCACCTCTATCACTAGGTGATATAAAAGCAGTGGTTGAGGTGGGTTATAATGAGGAGAGGAAGATATATGGGTAAACCTATAGAAAGGTAGAAAGGGCATAAGAGAGGTGTAATGCAACAGAGAATGAACCTTATGAAGAGAGGCATGTGTGGGTTTGGAGCTTAATTATGACATTGCAAATATAAGCCAAACCACTTCTCTGATGCTTCAAGCATTCATTAGTTTCATTCACTTGCTCAATAATTAATAGCCTATCTCTTAAAGGAAACAATAGTTGAGCATACACTATATGTTAGGCATTTGGCTAATTATAGGGATATAAATACAGGAACACACTCCTAGCCCGACAGAAGCTTATAGACTAGTGATAATAAAAATAGCCAGTCCATAGATAGTTTCCTATATACTAGGCATGGGGTTAAACTTACAATATACTTCCTTTCTTATGTATTTACATAGAATGAATAGAAATTTATTTATTAATATAATTACTATTTATACAGTTGAATTATTTGATTGATAATTGAATTATTATTAGCATTGTTTTTCTAACTATCTTTTTTTTAATTTGTAAAGTTTTTTTGTTTTTTAAATTTTATTATTATTATACTTTAAGTTTTAGGGTACATGTGCACAATGTGCAGGTTAGTTACATATGTATACATGTGCCATGCTGGTGTGCTGCACCCATCAATTCGTCATTTAGCATTAGGTATATCTCCTAATGATATCCCTCCCCCCTCCCCCCACCCTACAACAGTCCCCAGAGTGTGATGTTCCCCTTCCTGCATCCATGTGTTCTCATTGTTCAATTCCCACCTATGAGTGAGAACATGCGGTGTTTGGTTTTTTGTCCTGGTGATAGTTTACTGAGAATGATGATTTCCAATTTCATCCATGTCCCTACAAAGGACATGAACTCATCATTTTTTATGGCTGCATAGTATTCCATGGTGCATATGTGCCACATTTTCTTAATCCAGTCTATCATTGTTGGACATTTGGGTTGGTTCCAAGTCTTTGCTATTGTGAATAGTGCCACAATAAACATATGTGTGCATGTGTCTTTATAGCAGCATGATTTATAGTTCTTTGGGTATATACCCAGTAATGGGATGGCTGGGTCAAATGGTATTTCTAGTACTATATCCCTGAGGAATCGCCACACTGACTTCCACAATGGTTGAACTAGTTTACAGTCCCACCAACAGTGTAAAAGTGTTCCTATTTCTCCACATCCTCTCCAGCACCTGTTGTTTCCTGACTTTTTAATGATCATCATTCTAACTGGTGTGAGATGGTATCTCATTGTGGTTTTGATTTGCATTTCTCTGATGGCCAGTGATGATGAGCATTTTTTGATGTGTTTTTTGGCTGCATAAATGTCTTCTTTTGAGAAGTTTCTGTTCATGTCCTTTGCCCACTTTTTGTTGGGGTTGTTTGTTTTTTTCTTGTAAATTTGTTTGAGTTCATTGTAGATTCTGGATATTAGCCCTTTGTCAGATGAGTAGGTTGCAAAAATTTTCTCCCATTTTGTAGGTTGCCTGTTCACTCTGATGGTAGTTTCTTTTGCTGTGCAGAAGCTCTTTAGTTTAATTAGATCCCATTTGTCAATTTTGTCTTTTGTTGCCATTGCTTTTGGTGTTTTAGACATGAAGTCCTTGCCCATGCCTATGTCCTGAATGGTAATGCCTAGGTTTTCTTCTAGGGTTTTTATGGTTTTAGGTCTAACATTTAAGTCTTTAATCCATCTTGAATTAATTTTTGCATAAGGTGTAAGGAAGGGATCCAGTTTCAGCTTTCTACATATGGCTAGCCAGTTTTCCCAACACGATATATTAAATAAGGAATCCTTTCCCCATTGCTTGTTTTTCTCAGGTTTGTCAAAGATCAGATAGTTGTAGATATGTGGCGTTATTTCTGAGGGCTCTGTTCTGTTCCATTGATCTATATCTCTGTTTTGGTAGCAGTACCATGCTGTTTTGGTTACTGTAGCCTTGTAGTATAGTTTGAAGTCAGGTAGTGTGATGCCTCCAGCTTTGTTCTTTTGGCTTAGGATTTACTTGGCGATGCAGGTGCTTTTTTTGGTTCCATATGAACTTTAAAGTCATTTTTTCCAATTCTGTGAAGAAAGTCATTGGTAGCTTGATGGGGATGGCATTGAATCTGTAAATGACCTTGGGCAGTATGGCCATTTTCATGATATTGATTCTTCCTACCCATGAGCATGGAATGTTCTTCCATTTGTTTGTATCCTCTTTTATTTCCTTGAGCAGTGGTTTGTAGTTCTCCTTGAAGAGGTCCTTCACATCCCTTGTAAGCTGGATTCCTAGGTATTTTATTCTCTTTGAAGCAATTGTGAATGGGAGTTCACTCATGATTTGTCTCTCTGTTTGTCTGTTGTTGGTGTCTAAGAATGCTTGTGATTTTTGTACATTGATTTTGTATCCTGAGACTCTGCTGAAGTTGCTTATCAGCTTAAGGAGGTTTTGGGCTGAGACAATGGGGTTTTCTAGATATACAGTCATGTCATCTGCAAACATGGACAATTTGACTTCCTCTTTTCCTAATTGAATACCCTTTATTTCCTTCTCCTGCCTAATTGCCCTGGCCAGAACTTCCAACACTATGTTGAATAGGAGTGGTGAGAGAGGGCATCCCTGTCTTGTGCCAGTTTTCAAAGGGAATGCTTCCAGTTTTTGCCCATTCAGTATGATATTGGCTATGGGTTTGTCATAGATAGCTCTTATTTTGAGATACGTCCCATCAATACCTAATTTATTGAGAGTTTTTAGCATGAAGCGTTGTTGAATTTTGTCAAAGGCTTTTTCTGCATCTATTGAGATAATCATGTGGTTTTTGTCTTTGGTTCTGTTTATATGCTGGATTACATTTATTGATTTGTGTATATTGAACCAGCCTTGCATCCCAGGGATGAAGCCCACTTGATCATGGTGGATAAGCTTTTTGATGTGCTGCTGGATTCAGTTTGCCAGTATTTTATTGAGGATTTTTGCATCAATGTTCATCAAGGATATTGGTCTAAAATTCTCTTTTTTGGTTGTGTCTCTGCCCGGCTTTGGTATCAGGATGATGGTGGCCTCATAAAATGAGTTAGGGAGGATTCCCTCTTTTTCTGTTGATTGGAATAGTTTCAAAAGGAATGGTACCAGTTCCTCCTTGTACCTCTGGAGAATTCGGCTGTGAACCCTTCTGGTCCTGGAGTCTTTTTTATTCGTAAGCTGTTGATTATTGCCTCAATTTGAGAGCCTGTTATTGGTCTATTCAGAGATTCAACTTCTTCCTGGTTTAGTCTTGGGAGGGTGTATGTGTCGAGGAATTTATCAATTTCTTCTAGATTTTCTAGTTTATTTGCGTAGATGTGTTTGTAATATTCTCTGATGGTAGTTTGTATTTCTGTGGGATCGGTGGTGATATCCCCTTTATCATTTTTTATTACATCTATTTGATTCTTCTCTCTTTTTTTCTTTATTACTCTTGCTAGTGGTCTATCAATTTTGTTGATCCTTTCAAAAAACCGGCTACTGGATTCATTAATTATTTGTGGGGTTTTTGTGTCTCTATTTCCTTCAGTTCTGCTCTGATTTTAGTTATTTCTTGCCTTCTGCTAGCTTTTGAATGTGTTTGCTCTTGCTTTTCTAGTTCTTTTAATTGTGATGTTAGGGTGTCAATTTTGGATCTTTCCTGCTTTCTCTTGTGGGCATTTAGTGCTATCAATTTCCCTCTACACACTGCTTTGAATGTGTCCCAGAGATTCTGGTATGTTGTGTCTTTGTTCTCGTTGGTTTCAAAGAACATCTTTATTTCTGCCTTCATTTCGTTATGTACCCAGTAGTCATTCAGGAGCAGGTTGTTCAGTTTCCATGTAGTTGAACGGTTTTGAGTGAGTTTCTTAATCCTGAGTTCTCGTTTGATTGCACTGTGGTCTGACAGACGGTTTGTTATAATTTCTGTTCTTTTACATTTGCTGAGGAGAGCTTTACTTCCAACTATGTGGTCAATTTTGGAATAGGTGTGGTGTGGTGCTGAAAAAAATGTATATTCTGTTGATTTGGGGTGGAGAGTTCTGTAGATGTGTATTAGATCTGCTTGGTGCAGAGCTGAGTTCAATTCCTGGGTATCCTTGTTAACTTTCGGTCTCGCTGATCTGTCTAATGTTGGCAGTGGGGTGTTAACGTCTACCATTATTAATGTGTGGGACTCTGAGTCTCTTTGTAGGTCACACAGGACTTGCTTTATGAATCTGGGTGCTCCTGTATTGGGTGCATATATATTTAGGATAGTTAGCTCTTCTTGTTGAGTTGATCCCTTTCCCATTATGTAATGGCTTTCTTTGTCTCTTTTGATCTTTGTTGGTTTAAAGTCTGTTTTATCAGAGACTAGGATTGCAACCCCTGCCTTTTTTTGTTTTCCATTTGCTTGGTAGATCTTCCTCCATCCTTTTATTTTGAGCCCATGTGTGTCTCTGCACGTGAGATGGGTTTCCTGAATACAGCACACTGATGGGTCTTGACTCTTTATCCAATTTGCCAGTCTGTAGTCTTTTAATTGGAGCATTTAGTCCATTTACATTTAAAGTTAATATTGTTATGTGTGAATTTGATCCTGTCATTATGATGTTAGCTGGTTATTTTGCTTGTTAGTTGATGCAGTTTTTTACTAGCTTCGATGGTCTTTACAATTTGGCATGATTTTGCAGCGGCTGGTACCGGTTGTTCCTTTCCATGTTTAGTGCTTCCTTCAGGAGCACTTGTAGGGCAGGCCTGGTGGTGACAAAGTCTCTCAGCACTTGCTTGTCTGTAAAGTATTTTATTTCTCCTTCACTTATGAGGCTTAGTTTGTCTGGATATGAAATTCTGGGTTGAAAATTCTTTTCTTTAAGAATGTTGAATATTGGCCCCCACGCTCTTCTGGCTTGTAGAGTTTCTGCTGAGAGATCCGCCGTTAGTCTGATGGGCTTCCCTTTGTGGGTAACCCAACCTTTCTCTCTGATTGCCCTTAACATTTTTTCCTTCATTTCAACTTTGGTGAATCTGGCAATTATGTGTCTTGGAGTTGCTCTTCTAGAGGAGTATCTTTGTGGCGTTCTCTGTATTTCCTGAATCTGAATGTTGGCCTGCCTTGCTAGATTGGGGAAGTTCTCCCGGATAATATCCTGCAGAGTGTTTTCCAACTTGTTTCCATTCTCCCTGTCACTTTTGGGTATACCAATGAGACGTAGATTTGGTCTTTTCACATTGTCCCATATTTCTTGTAGGATTTGTTTGTTTCTTTTTATTCTTTTTTCTCTAAACTTCCCTTCTTGCTTTATTTCATTCATTTCATCTTCCATCACTGATACCCTTTCTTCCAGTTGATCGCATCAGCTCCTGAGGCTTCTGCATTCTTCACATAGTTCTCGAGCCTTGGCTTTCAGCTCCATCAGCTCCTTTAAGCACTTCTCTGTATTGGTTATTCTAGTTATACATTCTTCTAAATTTTTTTCAAAGTTTTTAACTTCTTTGCCTTTGGTTAGAATTTCCTCCTTTAGCTCGTAGTAGTTTGATCGTCTGAAGCCTTCTTCTCTCAACTTATCAAAATCATTCTCCATCCAGCTTTGTTCTGTTGCTGGTGAGGAACTGCATTCCTTTGGAGGAGGAGAGGCACTCTGCTTTTAGAGTTACCAGTTTTTCTGCTCTGTTTTTCCCCCATCTTTGTGGTTTTGTCTACTTTTGGTCTTTGATGATGGTGATGTACAGATGGGTTTTTGGTGTGGATATCCTTTCTGTTTGTTAGTTTTCCTTCTAACAGACAGGACCCTCAGCTGTAGGTCTGTTGGAGTTTGCTAGAGGTCCACTCCAGACCCTGTTTGCCTGGGTAACAGCAGCGGTGGCTGCAGAATAGCGGATTTTTGTGAACCGCGAATGCTGCTGTGTGATCATTCCTCTGGAAATTTTGTCTCAGAGGAGTACCCGGCCGTGTGAGCTGTCAGTCTGCCCCTACTGGGGGGTGCCTCCCAGTTAGGCTGCTTCAGGGTCAGGAGTCAGGGACCACTTGAGGAGGCAGTCTGCCCATTCTCAGATCTCCAGCTGTGTGCTGGGAGAACCACTACTCTCTTCAAAGCTGTCAGACAGGGGCATTTAAGTCTGCCACAGTTACTGCTGTCTTTTTGTTTGACTGTGCCCTGCCCCCAGAGGTGGAGCCTATAGAGGCAGGCAGGCCTCCTTGAGCTGTGGTGGGCTCCACCCAGTTCGAGCTTCCCGGCTGCTTTGTTTACCTAAGCAAGCTTGGGTAATGGCGGGCTCCCCTCCCCCAGCCTTGCTGCCACCTTGCAGTTTGATCTCAGACTGCTGTGCTAGCAATCAGCGAGACTCTGTAGGCATAGGACCCTCTAAGCCAGGTGCAGGATATAATCTCCTGGTGCGCCGTTTTTTAAGTCCATCAGAAAAGTGCAGTATTAAGGTGGGAGTGACCTGATTTTCCAGGTGCTGTCTGTCACCCCTTTGACAAGGAAAGGGAACTCCGTGACCCCTTGTGCTTCCCGAGTGAGGCAATGCCTCGCCCTGCTTCAGCTCGCACATGGTGCACTGCACCCACTGTCCTGTGCGCGCTGTCTTGTACTCCCTAGTGAGATGAACCTGGTACCTCAGATGGAAATGCAGAAATCACCCGTCTTCTGCGTCGCTCACGCTGGTGAGCTGTAGACTGGAGCTGTTCCTATTCGGCCATCTTGGCTGTATATCTCTTTTGTAACTATCTTAATTTGAAGAACACAATGCTCCAAAGTAATGTTTCCTGTCAGAGGACAAATAAGAAGCCATGTATTAGACCCTTCATTGTTCTGTTACAAAAGACAATGTCTTTAAGCCTCTGTTTCACACCATGTCTCTATAACCATTTTATGAACAGTAAAATACAATATGCTCATTGTTGCAAAAACATTTCAAGTGTACACAAAAGTGTAAGTGTTCCCATTTTTAGGAGACCCTCAAAAACTTTTTAGGAAACTAGGTTGCAAGAGACTCTCATTATTTGCCATATGACAGTGTTCCTTCTTCTGAACATATAATAGCAGTTTTCCTCAAGGAAACCACCTGGAACAACAAAAAATCTATTTTATTCACGAGGGGTAGTTTGTATAGCTTTAATAATGGGGATGTAGAGAATAGAAGCATACAACTACCAAGTAAATTTTTAAATTGTGTTCTGTTTTACCATATTAATTTTGCTTGCAGGCCACAGAATCTAATATACCTCGTTTTATAAGGAAGGATTAACGGGGATCTTTAAAAAATTTGCAGAAATGTTAAGGGTGGTGGCAATTCTAAAATGTACTAGACAACCAGACCTAAGCTGATGGAACATGGCCCCAAACTTCATTGCAAAGCTGCTCTCACTGCTGATCCCATATTCACTCTGTCTCTGCCATGATAGGCAAAAGTGCCACTGACAATGCCAAACCTACAATTATGCAGGCTTTGCTGCTAATGGTGCTAGCAAAATGAATTTGCACTCTCAGACTTGTTACTTACATGGCTCCCTTTCAAATAAAAGTCTCTGACACGTATATATATCTGATGGTATATGAAGCTGTCATATATCTACACTTCACTAATGAGGATGAATGGGAAATATAGTATTTTATTACCATTATTATTTTTTATTGACGAGGCAGGGTTACTCTAGTAGGCTTATCAAAATATAAAGATGATGTTCAAAAGCTTTTAAAGAAGCCACAAAAGATGGACATCTCTACATATACGATCATTACCAATGACTTGACATGTAAAAGAAACATTTCATAAGATGTGATCAGGTTATGTGCATGAAAGTTGAATGTGGTCCAACCTCTCTTTGTCCAATCATCCTAAGAAAGAATGGGACAGATGGGAAGCAGTTTTTAGTGTTTGTATTTTTAGTCAATTACAGAGTAAAGCCTCACCACCAGAGTAGTGAGAAATTAATTATATAAAATACTCATAACTTAATCTATGAAAAATAACAAGAACTGACTGATTTTCTTCCGCCAAGTTGCTAGCAAGTGATGAGGGTATAAGGCTCTTTAACTGAAACCCAACCAAGCAAAGATGCAGAAATGAGAAGGTGAATGATCTGAGCAACTAGAACAAGATGTATGAAACCATCTTGCTGAAGCAGATAGAAACAGTGATTAGACATGGAAAGAACATTTACCAAGATTTTGTAATAAAATCCAGAGAGCATTTGAAGTGTGTTCTTTTTAAATTTATCTTTCATATTATTTTTTAAATAATATTTGGTACATGCAGCTGTAATGAAGAATGAAGATCTCTATGACCTGTATGAAGGTCACATGACCTGATATTTCCAGGAAACACTGTTAAACAAAAAGAGCAAGATAATTACAGTAAGCTAGTTTAGTATAAGACAAAAGGGGAAAGCCACATATCTGGACATCTGTTCAAAACAAAACTCAGAAAACAAAACACAAAATAATGAGACTGATTGCTTACGAGTGGTAGGCGGCAATGGGATGGAAAGGACTGGGAACTGGAATGGTTTAAAAAGTATAGGAGGGTAGTGTTATTGCTGTGAGGAGAGTAGTGTTATTGCTATGGGTATACATTTTGCTGAAATTTTGACTTTTGAAACCATATTAATACTTCACAGGCACACACACACATAGAATATATGTGTTATTTTGTGTATAAATAAATATATATATATCCTTTGTTGAATATATATGCTACACATATATTCAACAAAGAGAAATACCCTAAAATGAAAAATTAAGAGAATCAAATAAGCCTAATTGTATTTCAAATGGATAACATAACCACACTGAAAAAGAATAGTGTAGAATTAACCCAAATAACTTTTGACTGAAGTATTTTGACTATATATCACAAGAATGTAGATTCTATAACATTCTGTGTAGTCTGGAATTTAGCAAATAGGAAGGGTATAGTGAATAAAGGGTTTCACTTTTTCAGTGCTGGAAAAGGGAATTGCAGATGTCGAAGAGGGAGGTTATAATAAAACCTGTGTTCTTGAATTGGAACTGGAGTTATCAATATGGGTGACTGGTTATATATAAATTATACTTTTATTTATATATTTTATATGCATTCAAATATATACATAAATTAGGAAAAAAATATATGTGTATACACACACACATACATATATATACACACACATACAAACACTCATTTTTTTTTAACTCTCTCCTCTAAGTGGATCTAGAAGAAGTGACATCACAGTAGCAATGATCTCAAGTTCCAGAACCTTGGTTTCAAATAAACATTATCCACTGCAAGAAACTAGTATTCCTTAGAGACATAGCTAACTTCAGAACTGGGGTGGGGAAAGTACAAAATAAGTCTGGAACGTCTTTTTGTGCAGTTAAGTAACTCTTTGGATCAACAAGGGGAGACTTTTGACATGCCAACTTGAATGGGAACCTACTATCCAAATATAGAACAATTTGAGCATTGTGATAATTTTGGTAACAGATTCTGAACTGTAGAAAAACAGGAAAAAGTCCATGCAGATATAAATGGATATATGAGTAAATAAATAGGATAAAATTAAAACTCTTTCTTTGTAGAGTAATAACTGATAAATATAAATCAAATTATGGAATTAGTAAAGAACCATTTGGAAATCATCATTTTAATAATTAATTCAAGGAGGAACCATCCATGGCTACTAAAACTAGTGAATACAATTTTTATAAGGAACATAGTATTTATACAGCCTCAAAATATTTAGCTGAATAGCACTTGTGAATTACAAAGGAAAAATAGTAACTTTAAGGGTAATACCTGGCAGAAAACACCTTATTGAAGTTATCAAACTTGTTACTACCAGCAGTGGGACAAATCAACATCTTATACTCCTGATATAAATCCCTGAGAAGAACACGTCACCAGAAACTACCCCAAATGAAAAGTTTGAATCTAATCATGAAGGAACACTGACACACTCAAATGTACAGATTCTACAAATTCCATTGTCTGCACTTATAGAAAATGTCAATGTCATAAGTGTTAAGGAAAAATTGAGGAATTGTTGAATATTAATGTATAATAAAGAGATATGGCAATGAAATGTAATTTGTGAACCTGGACCAGATATTTTTTCTTTTTTAAAAGGGTTTTATTTATGTAATTGACAACAACATTTTGTGTCCAGAATTGGTGGGTTCTTTTTCTCACTGACTTCAAGAATGAAGCCGCAGACCCTTGCGGTGAGTGTTACAGTTCTTAAAGGCAGTGTGTCTGGAGTTTCTTCCTTCTGGTGGGTTCGTGGTCTCTCTGGCTCAGGAGTGAAGCTGCAGACCTTCTCGGTGAGTGTTACAGCTCATAAAAGCAGTGCGGACCCAAAGAGTGAGCAGCAGCAAGATTTATTGCAAAGAGCAAAAGAACAAAGCTTCCACTGTGTGGAAGGGGACCCCAGCAGGTTGCCACTGCTGGCTTGGGCAGCATGCTTTTATTCCTTTATCTGGCCCCACGCACATCCTGCTGATTGGTGCATTTTACAGAGAGCCGATTAGTCTGTTTTGACAAGGTGCTGATTGGTGCGTTTACAATCCCTGAGCTAGACATAAAGGTTCTCCAAGTCCCCAGTAGATTAGCTAGGTACAGAATGCTGATTGGTGCATTTACAAATCTTGAGCTAGACACAGAGTGCTGATTGGTGTGTTTACAAACCCTGAGCTAGACATAAAGGTTCTTCAAGTCCCCACTAGACTCAGGATCCCAGCTGGCTTCACCTAGTGGATCCTGCACCCAGCTGCAGGTGGAGCTGCCCGCCAGTCCCACGCTGTGCACCCGCACTCCTCAGCCCTTGGGTGGTTGATGGGACTGTGTGCCCTGGAGCAGGAGCAGGGGAGCGGGTGAGTGGGGGGAGTGGGGGGGAGTGGCGTGGGGGACTCCGGGAGGCTTAGGCATGGCGGGCTGCAGGTCCTGAGCTCTGCCCCATGGGGAGGCAGCTGAGGCCCAGCGAGAATTAGAGCACAGCAATGGTGGGCCAGCACTGCTGGGGGACCTGGAGCACCCTCTGCAGCTGCTGGCCCAGGTGCGAAGCCCCTCACTGCCCGGGGCGGTGGTGCGGGCTGGCTGGTCTGAGTGCAGGGCCCGCCAAGCCCATGCCCACCCAGAAGTCGCTCTGGCCCGCGAGCATAGGGCACAGCCCCGGTTCCCTCCCACCCTCCCCCCTGCCCGGTCTCCCTCCACACCTCCCCACAAGCTGAGGGAGCCAGCTCTGGCCTTGGCCAGCCCAGACAGGGGCTCCCACAGTGCAGAGGCGGGCTGAAGGGCTCCTCAAGCACAGCCAGAGTGGGCTCCGAGGCTGAGGAGGCACCGAGAGCGAGCAAGGGCTGCCAGCACGCTGACACCTCTCAATTTAATAAGGGCTATAGATTAGATATTCATTTAAAATATTAATGTAAATTTTCTGATTTAAAAAGTTACAGAGTTTTAGGCAATATACACTGAGGAAGGGGTAAAAGGGCATCATGTGTTTAAGTTACTCTCACAGTTCTGACATAAAATTATATATGTGTATGTGGTGTATACAAAGAGAGACAGACAGACAGACGGACACAGAGAGATATCTGAGGAATTGACTCACTGGTTCATGTGATTGTGGAGACTCCATGAGTCCAAAATCTGATGGGCTAGGTCTGCAGGTTGGCAACTGAGGGAAGAGCTGTGGTTTGAATGTAAAGGCAGGATTCTCAGGGAAGGTCAGTCTTTGTTCTAATAAGGCCTTTAACTGTTTGGATGAGGGCCACTCAAATTATGGAGGGTCATCTGCTTTATTCAAAGTCAATTAATTTAAATGTTAATGTCCTCCAAAAGACATCCTCACGGAAATATCCAGAGTAATGTTTGACCAAATACCTGGGCATCATGGGACAGCCAAGTGAATACATGAAATTAACAGTATAATATGTATAGAAATACAATTTTATATGCTGTGTATACAGCCACATATATATGAATATCATAAATGTATATCTGTATTATATATCTTTATGTGAACATATAAAACTCATATTAAATAATATTTATATTATAGCAAAAATAGAAGTCCCATTAATTACCTATAACAGGCAAACTTAAAGCAAAATAATATTTGCAAGTTGAAAATAAAGGGGGAATATTAAGGAGAAACTTCTGAAACTCTGTTAGAGGATATAAATTGTTATTTGAATAAATGGAAGAATATGCTCATGCTCATGCTGGTATATGAGATGGCATAGCATGGCAATGATGCCAATATTACCCCAAATGTATATACTAATAACAATTTATCTACCTTTTAAAAAATTATAGTAAAACGAACATATTTAAAGATACATTCTTTGCTATGTCAACTTTGAGTAGAATAATGAAAAAGATGAACATATCAGCTAAATATTAAATCACATACAAAGTGATAGTAATAAAAATAATATAATAATAAAACAGAAAACATATAAATGGCACTGAATAGAAAACACAGGTCATATATGATTATGTACACATATCTTAGCTGAGATACACACACAGACATATATGATATATAATGACCAATCAAAGCGATCAAGATCAAATTGGAGATGTTGTTGGAAATATTGGTTTATTAAAAGGAGATAAAGTTAGGTTGCTACCTTCCATGTATACAAATGTGTATTTAGAAACATTTAACAACAAAATGCAAAAATATAATAGAATAATAATAGAATAAAATATCTTTGCAACCTAAGTTAGGAGAAGAACATCTATAAACAAATCTTTTAAAAATGAATAAAAAGAAACATTTTAATAAATAATGACACTATAAACATTCTATCCAAAGACGAATACTAGGGGCAAAATTAACAAACAGTAGCAGATTCAAAAAAATGTAATATATAAAATTGACAAGATTATTTGTCAAAAAGATATTTCTGCAAGGATGGGAATGTTCTAAATTGGTCTTATCTCATAGTAGCCTCTGTGGCTACTGAACACTTGAAAAGAGGCTAATGTTAGCGAACTAAAATGTCCATTTTACTTTTTAAATATGTATTTAAATTAACATCTAAATGGCCACATATGATAATATATACCATATTGGACAGTGCAGATCTATAGGAGTCAAATAACAAGAAAAGTACAGAAAACACATTTTAAGTGATGAAGGTCATGAAAGAACAAATCACAGAACTGAAGCTCGAATAGCTAATAGATATGAGAGAGAGGTTCCAAACTCACTGGTAATCTAAACAAACAAACAATAACAACAATAAAACAAATTAAAGCAACAAAGTATTATTACTTTACACAGCAAAACAAAATTTAGAAAAATGATGAAAGCTAAATTTTATAAAGTGATGGGAACTATTGCTCTGCAATTGCAAGTAGACTGGTTAAGTCGTTCTGGAGACACTCAGTAGCATTTAGTGAATTTAAGGGGGTAACGTAAAAATCCTGCAATCACAATAAGAAGATCATGGAAAAATTATGACTCCTCATAGAGTATGCATATCTACAACCTTGTATGGAAATTTGGCAATTTCTAATAAAATTAAAATGTAAATATTTATATTACACATTTACGTTTAAAGTTAAAATATAATTCAGCATTTCCAGCTCTAAGTACATACCCTAGATAAATTATCACGTGTGTATCCAAAGAAACATATTATAAGTATGTTCAACTAAACCATATTTATTAGGCTAAACAATTATAAAGATTATAAATGTCTCCAAAAAAGAGGAGACTTAATCACATTTTAGCATATCCATACAAGACCCTATAGCTGCTAAAATGAACGAAGCAGAATGGCACATTTCTGAACAGATAAATATTTTAAACATAAGATTAAGTGAAAATAAATGTTTAGATAAAAGCATTTATCTAGATTTCAGTTAAATCAAGTTCAAAAATATGTGACATAACATTTTATGCACAATGCATGCATACATCAGAAAAATAATTTTAGGCCGGTCGTGGTGGCTCACACCTGTAATTTCAGCATTTTGGGAGGCAGAGGTAGGCGGATCACTTGAGGTCAGGAGTTCAAGACAAGCCTGGCCAACATGGTGAAACCTTGTCTCTACTAAAAATACAAAAATTAGCTGGGTGTGGTGGCGCATGCCTGTAATCCCAGCTACTCGGGAGGCTGAGACAGGAGAATTGCCTGAATCTGGCAGGCTGAGGTTGCAGTGAGTCGAGATTGTGCCACTGCACTCTAGCCTTGGCGACAGAGCCAGACTCCATCTCAAAATAATAATAATTTTAAAAACATAAAAGTAAATGATGCCATGGAGCTGATGATAGTGGTTATCTTTGCCAAGATAAAATAATTGAATATGGAGGGTTGCTTAGGTTCTTTATTATCTCTAATAATTCACTTTGGTGGTAAAAGAGAATCTGATACAAATGTGTCAAAATGTTTAAAAATTCAAAAAAAATGTGTTATGTCAGTATCTACATTTAACCTTATAATTTAAATAGTTGATAAGAAATAGATATAAATATGTCCAGTGATTCCCAGGGACCCAGTACCAATGTGTCTCAATGATTTTTTAAAAAACATTTAATTTAAAATATACCATACACATATGGCTATGAATACATCTTTAAGGCACCTTCTAGCTCTAGTTAACATAGCATACATATTGCTTAGGAGACAGTGAGGAAATACCGGGTAGAATCCTCTAAGAGGTCAGTAGATGTTTGGGTAAAAGCAGAGCATTTTGAATTTGATGTCAAACAGGTCATAGAATGTCTATTTATTCTAATGTCCATGGACCGTAGATCTAAATTTATAATTTAGTACACTTTAAAGCTTTCTTTATGCAACTTAATCAGATTGAAAACTTTGTTTAGTTGTGAAGGGAATGCCTGGAAAATATATAGGCTTCTTAATTTATTCTTTACTCATGTGAATTGGCAGAATAATAATGTTCTTACTTGTTTCTGGAGAGATATATGAGAGAAAATATGAACAAAAACATGAAAGATTAAAGTAAAATGTTCTACATGTAATTTTTTTGTCAGGTGAAATTTCTCTTAAGAGTGAAGAAGTGTATGCTTCATGTCAGTGGATTACAGTAACTATATGCATCTATATACTCATAAAAACTAGCCTGTCTGCCTTGTTAAAAATAATAATCCTTTCACATATTAGGGGCACAAAAAATGTAAGTGTGTGTGTTCATGCTTTCATCTCAGACTGTAAGTAATGGGGTTCAGTAAGGGTGTAACTGAATAAAACACAGAAAGAAACGTATCCACTGAAAAGCTCCTAAATGGCCAAGTGTAAATGTAGACACATGGCTCATAAAAATAGAGTGACTGCAGTGGTATGAGCAGACAGTGTGGACAGAGCCTTGGAGAGTCCATCAGAGGATCAATGCTGCACCGTTACCAGAATAATAGTGTAGAAAATGAGCAAGACTATGAAGCAGATGAAAGACATCTGTCCACTTTTAGCAATTACCAGCAACTCCAGATCATAGGTCTCAGTGCAGGCAAGCTTCAGAACTAGAGGAAGGTCTCAAAATAAATTGTCCACCACACTGGGGCCACAGAAGGGCAAGGTGATAATAAAAACAATCTGGCTTATAGTATGCACAAAACCAACAGCCCGTGATAGCAGCACAGAGCCCATGAGTGCCCATGAGTACTCTGCAGTTCGTAATGGTTCTGCAGTGAAGAGGTCTCTGTATTACAATGTGCTGATCAACAGCCGTAAATATGAGAAGAGTCATCTCACTGCCTCCTAAGAAGTGGAGATCTGAGCCATACAGACCCATGAGGAAGTGGTTTTATTCTCCCTGAGAACATCTGGACCATCTTAGAGATTGTGACTGTGGAAATAAACATACTGAGAAAGGAGAGATTTCCAAGGAGGAAGTACATGGGTGTTGAGCAAAGGGGAGGATTGGAGGTTACAGTGATTGCAGTGAGGTTTCCTGCCATGATTGCTGCATAGGCCAACAAAAATATTTAAAAAACAAAATTTCAAGTTCCCAAGTGCTGACGAATTCAAACAAAACAAACTCAGATTATTATTGAGCTGTTTCTTATATCCATCTGGTAGTTTTCAAAAGCTATTTGAAATAAAGATAGTCTGAAAAAAGTTATAATTTTACCTGTGACCATTTTGAAGATATGGACATATAGAAAGTATTTGATTCCTGCGGAAAGAGAGAAGATGGACATACATGAAAAATACAATTTAATTAATTCAAGTGACGTTGACATTATTGTATTTTCTTCAATCAGAAAGGCACAAAAGATGAGAAATATAAAATTCTGTAATTATGGTTTGCAGACATAGATTTTTGTCTCCACATGCATTGATTGTCTCTATGATGAGTTCATGAGTTTTTGATGCATGAGTTCAATAGGTCCATGAGTAAAATTAGTCAAATAACTGTTAGCCAAATGAGTTAGTCCAAGAGTGGATAAGAGCAAAGTTGCTTAGCTTTTTGGTGCCTAGTATTCATTCTTTTCCCTCTCTCTAATTTGAAGCATTCATACATGTGCAAATGAGTTTACTAATACACCCAGTTTAACACATTATTTTATGGCACTTTCTTCTATCTGCTATACTATACTCTTACCTCTCTCTTTTATCCCCAAATGATATACCAATAATTTCACTTATTTCTGAAGCTTTAAGCTGGCTGCAGTCTGGCATATGTTCTTACTGTTCACCCCATGCTTTTATAATTATTTTAAAATGTTAACTTTCTAGAAAGTTTCTAGATAAAATCAAAAATATTTCCCAGGGTCCAGATGTATTTTTTTTTCTTTTAGTGTAGCATTTTGTGTCATAATTTGGTTACTGTACAAAACTCCTACCATTACTGTGCAGACCTCTTGCTTATTTTCCTGAATCTCATGTTGTTGGGCTCCTGGCTGGAGGGCTTTCTTTCTTGTCCCTTTGCAATCTGTGTTTTGTAGACAGTCTCTGAGCAACCAACAATCCTTTATAAGTTTGTGTTTCCTTGGCTTTTAAATGCATATCTTCCTTGTACCCAGTGCTTTCCTCTGATATTTCACACACATGCAAACTGCCTCCTGACTATTTTACTGGCTCTTACATCCTTGACACTTGTATTCTATATGTCTTCCCACATTGAGCTGACACTTTCGGCTCACTTCCACTAGGTTGGTGCAAAAGTAATTGCGGTTTTGCACCAACCTAATATCTTCCATTTAGATTTGATTCAGAAATTTAATCCTAGCTTCCTTTTCCTTCTCTTTTATTTTTATGACAATTATTAATAAACATCACATACATACACACACACACATAGAGAGAGGGGAAGAGAGAGAGAGAGAGGAAAGAGACATACACAGATGCAAATGAACATATTTATACCACATTCTAGTTCTGGAGCACCAGAAGAGAAAAAAGAAAATCTATTCTATATTTCAATTTCATGGCTTAATAGCTCATCAGATATTCAGAATACATTATTTGGCTTAAATATCTAAGTTAAAAGGAAAACCTGAAATGCCAACATTTAAATTCTAGTCCTGGCCTCAGCATTTAATAGGGAAATACACTCCTAACTCTTTTGACCATGGATTTTTTCCTGTAAAAATAAAATAATACCCAATCTTTTTTCTTTTTAATTATACTTTAAGTTTTAGGGTACATGTGCACATTGTGCAGGTTAGTTACATATGTATACATGTGCCATGCTGGTGTGCTGCACCCACTAACTCGTCATCTAGCATTAGGTATATCTCCCAATGCTATCCCTCCCCCTCCCACCACCCCACAACAGTCCCCAGAGTGTGATATTCCCCTTCCTGTGTCCATGTGATCTCATTGTTCAGTTCCCACCTATGAGTGAGAACATGCGGTGTTTGGTTTTTTGTTCTTGCAATAGTTTACTGAGAATGATGATTTCCAATTTCATCCATGTCCCTACAAAGGACATGAACTCATCATTTTTTATGGCTGCATAGTATTCCATGGTGTATATGTGCCACATTTTCTTAATCCAGTCTATCATTGTTGGACATTTGGGTTGGTTCCAAGTCTTTGCTATTGTGAATAGTGCCGCAATAAACATACGTGTGCATGTGTCTTTATAGCAGCATGATTTATAGTCCTTTGGGTATATACCCAGCAATGGGATGGCTGGAATACCCAATCTTTAACCTCACAGATTGGTAGGAGGCTCTAAAGGGTAACATATATGAAATATATTTGTGCATTTAATCGTATACATACAGGTGCTATGCATGTTCATTAATGAAATTCTATTCTTTAGAATTACCCCATTTTCTGGTAACTATAAAGTTACCCATACCAATATGGACCACAGAACTTTACTTTGGAAGAATGGTAAAGAAGACTTAGCGACAATGAAATTATTTTTCTCTATTAAATATAATTGGTAGAACTGTGTAGTTGACTACTTTATAAAAGATTAAAATTATCATCTTTAGCATCTGCTTTCAGGCAGTAATTGAATCTGCATAGTAGGTATGAAATTGTTTTTCAAAATTATGCACCTTTAATCTCCAAATACTAACAGGAGAAATTCTTGAGGAGTCTCACACAAGTAATTTTTTTTAGTTTAATATGTAAAATAAGAAAATTAAGACCGTAAAATTATATTTATTACTGTTTAGGCTTTTTTGAATTTTTGTAAGCATATTTATTAAAATATCCAGCTAAGTCTATATTTAAATGGATTAAAATACATTGTTATGGATAAAATCATTCATTATGACAATTTGTGTACATGGCCAAAGATTAAATATTTTTAAAAATGTTCATTTAAAAATCAGTGCTAAAAATAAGTTAAACAAAGCAAAAGAAAACAGATCTTCTTAAGGCACAGTTAAACTTCAAATAAAAAATTTTAATTTTTGAGTAGTACATGTTATACAATTAACAGTTTACTAAAAAGGAATACAAAATAACTGAATTAAATTGGATCAAATAGCATTTTATTTCTCTGTCTCTCTGGATCAAATAGCATTTTATTTCTCTGTCTCTCTGGATCAAATAGCATTTGTAACTCTCTAGCATTTTCATCCCGGTCTGAGGATGGGATGAATGACTTGTGACTGGAGGACCTAGCTCTTTCAGTGCCTTTCAGGTGGCTAAAAGATGAAGCATTACTACACTTCTTTTAACTCGTTGCTTATTTAAGAATAAAAAGAATAGGATGTCCAGTACTGTGGGCATATGTTTGGTAACAAATAATACATTTCTACAAAAGCACTAAAATAGTAGTTGGCATATATGGAAAGGTATAACTGACAGTTATTTTTATAAGAACAAGGGCTGCATGGCTTCTATTGGTCATAGGTTTTTGTTATGTTTCCTTTTCATGAAAATGTTAAGCCATATATGGATTAATCTATGGATAATGTTCACTTATCACCAAGAAAAATGTTTGGAAAGCAAAAAATTATATTTGCTGCCAAAATAACCACTATAAATATTGTAATACACTTGTATATTCAATAGAAATATTCTCAACATTATAAGTGCAAGAAAACTTTGTTCTGCTATATTTATCAAGTTAATAAAATAGAAAAATAACCCTTTTAGATGTAGGTTAAAAAGCGCTAGTGGGTTTAGAAAATAAGGGATAGTACTTGGGTGGCAAAATTATAAAAAGTGAATATATTAGCAGTATGGCTAGACAATTCCATTAACTAAGAGGTTATTTGTGTTCAGTCAAGAATACAAGTGGAGAGTAAAGGGAAATAAAAAAGAATCAATTGATTTAGCCATTTATCTCATTTGGTCATTCATAACTGTTTTCTCCCATCCAAGTACTAACCAGGCCTGACCTTGCTTAGCTTCTAAAATCAGCTGCATTCAGGGTGATATAGTCGTAGACTATCCCTAAATGTTTTCTGAATTAAAACAAATAAACTATGAAAATTAAAATATAAGTAAGCAAATTAAATATTAAAATAACTCAGTGATTCTCATTTTCTTTTTTTTCAACTTTTATTTTAGTTTCAGGAGGTACATGTGCAGATTTATTACATGGATAAATTGTGTGTTGCTGATATTTGGGGTACAGATGATCTTATCACCTAGGTAGTTAGCATACTACACAATAGGTAGTCTTTCAACCCTTACCCATTGCCCATCATCCTCCCTCTATAAGTCTCCAGTGTCTATTATTCCCATCCCAGAGTCTATTGTTTCCATCTGTGTGTACTCAATGTTTAGCTCCCACTTATAAGTGAGAACATGCAGTATATGGTTTTTCTGTTCGTGCATTAATTCACTTAGGATAATGGCTTCCAGCTACATGCATGTTGCTGCAGAGGAAATGATTTCATTCTTTCTTATGGCTGCATACTATTCCATGGTTTATATGAACCATATTTTCTTTTTCTGGTCCACTGTTAACAGGCACCTAGGTTGATTCCATGTCTTTGCTGTTGTGAATAGTGCTGTGATTAAATGCAAATGCATATATTTTTGGTAAAACAATTTATTTTCTTTTGAGTATATACCCAGTAATGAGAGTGCTGGGTGAATGGTAGTTCTGTTCTAAGGTATTTGAGAAATATCCAAACTGCTTTCCACAGTGGCTGAACTAATTTACATTCTCATCAACAATGTATAAGCATTTCCTTTTTCTCCACAACCTCACCAAAATCTGTTATTTTTTTACTTTCTAATAAGTCATTATTAGATTAAATGTCAGACTAATCACAGATGCTAAATTTAGCAAAGGAATAACATAATTTTCATTACTTTACCATATTATAAATTATTTTCTCTTTTATCCCCTGTGGATTAAACTAATCCAAGTTTATATTTTAAAAACAAGTTCAATTTGTAGAACCGAAGCAGAACAGTGGCTCTTCTGCTTCTTACTGTAACTAGATACACATTTTAAGATGCTAGTTGACCAAAATTATATATTACTATTTCCCTCATGATCAGAATAATATGATTTTCATTTAGTTATGTTTTACATAAAATGTTTTATTTTTAATCAATGTATATATTATAATTTGTTATCAGCACTGCTATTTAAACCTGCCAGTTTTGGCTGACTAGTGGCTTCTTCAAAGACATGTAGAAACAGTGAGATTCTGAATGTATATTGGTTATCTTTTTTACTTCCAGTAAAAATTCATGGCAATAATTTGCAGATTTTAAAAAAAGAAGGAGACAGGAAATAGATACATAAGATGCATGCTGGTGATAAACACCAAGATGGAATTATTAAAACAAACATACCTGCTTCCCCTAGGGGTCAGAGCAAGGACTAATTCTCTCATTGTTTAAGCAGACAGTGAATTCATCAAGTACATCAGCCCTTTGAACTTTCTCTAGAATGGGCTTTCTTTGGAAATCCTAACTCATAGTTTGGGTGTTTTTGGGCAAACTCACTTTTAGAAAATGAAACTATGATAGATGACACTTAAAGCAATTTAAATTATTTTCATTTGA
Organism: Gorilla gorilla gorilla; assembly: GCF_029281585.2. Lineage (NCBI taxonomy): Eukaryota > Metazoa > Chordata > Mammalia > Primates > Hominidae > Gorilla > Gorilla gorilla. The sequence goes on from NC_073239.2 coordinate 36,719,760, forward strand.
TTACATGAATGTTAACATTTATAATTAATGTGATGATTAAATGTTTTTACTAAAGTAAATCAAAATAAACAATGTCTACACTGAGCAAGGCTCATGGAGAAATTCATAGAATATTGACTAATTCTTAACATAGATAATCTCCTTTTACTAAATATTGGACTGTAGAGAGAGAGAGTGGTGATGAGACTTTCACTATTGGTTTTTTTTTTTTTTTTTGAGACGGAGTCTTGCTCTGTTGCCCAGGCTGGAGTGCAGTGCCACGATCTCGGCTCACTGCAAGCTCCGCCTCCTGGGTTCACACCATTCTCCTGCCTCAGCCTCCTGAGTAGCTGGGACTACAGGCGCCCAACACCACACCTGGCTAATTTTTTTGTATTTTTAGTAGAGACGAGGTTTCACTGTGTTAGCCATGATAGTCTCGATCTCCTGACCTCGTGATCTGCCCACCTCAGCCTCCCAAAGTGCTGGGATTACAGGGGTGAGCCACGGTTCCTGGCCGGTTTTAATATTTCAATTGATGTTGAATTCTTACAAAACCATTGTGGTACCCAAGAAATGTTTGAAGTTTTGCTTTCTAAACAAATTTTGTATACTCTACTAAGGATTATTAGCCTATTGAGAACACAGAGTAAAAAGAAGAAAAAAACAAACAACCCCATCAAAAAGTGGGCGAAGGACATTAACAGACACTTCTCAAAAGAAGACATTTATGCAGCCAAAAAACACATGAAAAAATGCTCACCATCTCTGGCCATCAGACAAATGCAAATCAAAACCACAATGAGATACCATCTCACACCAGTTAGAATGGCAATCATTAAAAAGTCAGGAAACAACAGGTGCTGGAGAGGATGTGGAGAAATGGGAACACTTTTACACTGTTGGTGGGAGTGTAAACTAGTTCAACCATTGTGGAAGTCAGTGTGGCGATTCCTCAGAGGTCTAGAACTAGAAATACCATTTGACCCAGCCATCCCATTACTGGGTATATAACGAAAGGACTAAAATCATGCTGCTATAAAGACACATGCACACGTATGTTTATTGCGGCATTATTCACAATAGCAAAGACTTGGAACCAACCCAAATGTCCAACAATGATAGACTGGATTAAGAAAATGTGGCACATATACACCATGGAATACTATGCAGCCATAAAAAATGATGAGTTCATGTCCTTTGTAGGGACATGGATGAAGCTGGAAACCATCATTCTCAGTAAACTATCACAAGGACAAAAAACCAAACACCGCATATTCTCACTCATAGGTGGGAATTGAACAATGAGATCACATGGACACAGGAAGGGGAACATCACACTCTGGGGACTGTTGTGGGGTGGGGGGAGGGGCGGAGGGATGGCATTAGGAGATATACCTAATGCTAAATGACAAGTTGATGGGTGCAGCACACCAGCATGGCACATGTATACATATGTAACTAATCTGCACATTGTGCACATGTACCCTGAAACTTAAAGTATAATAATAACAACAAAAAAAGAAAGAATGAAACTAAGGATGAGGCATTTTATCCTTGTAGTCCTGTTATTTATCCCTCTTTAAAAATAATTCCATCCCTAAGCAGCTATGTGAATTTCTTCATATTTAGCAATAATTGAAAGAATAAAATTCAATATGATCAGTGAAGCCAAAAAATTTAAACATACTAAGACCCTTGTTCTCTAAGAATGTCTTATTTGGCCTAGATTGCTAGATTATTTTCTTAACTCCAAATACAAAATTACAAGTTTTCTTTTTTATTAATTGCAATAAAATATAATTCTTTGCAATTAAATTTTCCCCTTTTTAGCCCTTTCTTTAGTTATGATTTTGGGATTTGTGTTTTATTACTTATGATCCTATATAATATTGTAAATGCCAATAGTGTGATAGACATATTATGTATGTAGAGTAATTAATATATCAGGATTATGTAACCTACCAGTTTACACTTACCTTTAAGAAGTAACAGCATTATGAAATCCTGGATACTTAATCTTCACCATCTAGTGATTTTATGTTCTGCTCTGGGTTTGAAAGGCACAGAGGCATAAAGGAGAAAACTAATTTCATTGTTATTACATTCCTCAGAGACTGGCAGTACACAGTCAATGGGGATTATTAAAATATCCTTTATGCCATTATGGAAAATGTAACACTGTATTTTACCTATCAAATTGGTGACATTTTAAAGGCAACAGTCAGTACTCAGGCAGGTATAGAAAGAGAACTAGAGATGAATTATGAGATTTTTGTGTGATAGTCATTCATACTATTGCTGAAATTATTTTCCACAATAAACACTGATAACTATTCTATTCATGCAAAATGTTAATATTTATTCTGTGTTAGTAATCTTATTTTATATGGACAAATAAAAATGTATGCATTTATTATGTGCAACATATTTTAATATATGTATACACCGTGGAATGGCTAAATCAAGCTTATCAACATATTTATTACCTCATATAATTATCATGTTTTTAGGTGCGGTAAGAACACGTAAAATTTACTCACTGATAAATTTTCAAGAACACAATATATTGTTGTTAACTATAGTCACCATAATGTACAATGGATCTCTTGAACTTATTCCTTCTATCTAACTGAAACTTCGTGTTCTTTGACCAAAATCTCCCGAATAATCCCACAACCCAGTCTCTGGTTGAGCCACTATTCTACTGTCTGTTTCTATGAGTTTAAATTTTGTTTTAGATTCCACATATAAGTGAGATCATGGGATATTTGTCTTTCTGTGCCTGGCTTGTTTCACTTAACTTAATGTCTTCCAGGGTGAAGGGGTGGGTTGCCCCTCCACAGCTGTGGGTGTTTCTTGTTAGGTGAAATGAGAGACTTGGAAAAGAAAAAGACACAGAGACAAAGTATAGAGAAAGAAATAAGGGGGCCCAGGGGACCAGCGTTCAGCAATATGGAGGATCCCACTGGCCTCTGAGTTCCTTTAGTATTTATTGATCATTCTTGGGTGTTTCTCGGAGAGGGGGATGTGGCAGGGTCATAGGATAATAGTGGAGAGAAGGTCAGCAGATAAACAAGTGAACAAAGGTCTCTGCATCATGAACAAGGTAAAGAATTAAGTGCTGTGCTTTAGATATGCATACACATAAACATCTCAATGCCTTACAGAGCAGTATTGCTGCCTACATGTCCCACCTCCAGCCCTAAGGCGGTTTTCCCCTATCTCAGTAGATGGAACATACAATGGGGTTTTATACCGAGACATTCCATTGCCCAGGGACGGGCAGGAGACAGATGCCTTCCTCTTGTCTCAACTGCAAAGAGGTGTTCCTTCCTCTTATACTAATCCTCCTCAGTACAGACCGTTTATGGGTGTCGGGCTGGGGGATGGTCAGGTCTTTCCCTTCCCACGAGGCCATATTTCAGACTATCACATGGGAAGAAACCTTGGACAATACCTGGCTTTCCTAGGCAGAGGTCCCTTTGGCCTTCCGCAGTGTATTGTGTCTCTGGGTACTTGAGATTAGGGAGTGGTGATGACTCTTAATGAGCATGCTGCCTTCAAGCATCTGTTTAACAAAGCGCGTCTTGCACAGCCCTTAATCCATTTAACCCTGAGTTGACACAGCACATGTTTCAGAGAGCATGGGGTTGGGGGTAAGGTTACAGATTAACAGCATCTCAAGGCAGAAGAATTTTTCTTAGTACAGAACAAAATGGAGTCTCCTATGTCTACTTCTTTCTACACGGACACACTAACAATCTGATCTCTCTTTCTTTTCCCCACACAGGGTCATAGATGTTGTTACAAATTTTAGGATTTCCTTCTTTTCTAAGCCTGAATATTGTTTTGCTTGCATATATACCACATTTTCTTTATGCATTCATCACTTGATAGACACTTAGGTTGTTTCCGTGTCTTGGATGCTGCAAATAATTCTGCAATAAACATGGGAGTGCATACATGTCTTTGACACACTTATATCCTTTGAATGTATGCCCAGTAATAGGATTGCTGGATCATATGGTAGTTCTAGTTTTAATATTTGTGGAACCTCCACACTGTTTTCCGTATGACTGAACCAACTTACATCCCTACCAACAGCATATAAGGGTTCCCTTTTCTTCACAACCTGGCTAATACTTGTTAACTTTCATCTTTTGGATAATAGGCATTCCATCAAGGATGAAGTGGTATGTTGTGATTTTAATTTGCATTTCCTGGATGATTGATTAGTTATGTGGAGCATTTTTCATATTCCTTTCGAACGTTTATATGTGTTCTTTTGAAAAATGCCTATTCAAGACCTCTGCTAATTTTTTAAACAATTATATGTTTTCTTGCTATTGAGCTGTGTGAGATTCTTACATATGTTGGATGTTAATTCCTTATTAGGTGCATGCTTTGCAAATAGTTTCTCCCATTTTGTAGGTTGTCTTTTTACTGTGTTGTTTCCTTGGCTGTGCAGAAGCTTCTTATTTTGATGCAATCTATTTACGTATTTTTGCTTTTGTTGCCTGTGCATTTAGGGTCATATCCAAGAAATTGTTGTGCAGATCAATATCATGAAGATTTTCTCCTGCATTTTCTTCTAGATATTTTATAACTTCAGCTCTTATGCTTAAGTCTTTAAATTGAGTTGATTTTTGCATACAGTATGAAATGAGTGTAGAATTTCATTTTTTCTGCATTTGGATATCCTGTCGTTCCAGCACCATTTACTGAAGAGGTTTTCCTTCCCCTGTTGTGTATTCTTGAAACCTTCGTCAAAAATCAATTTACCAGAAATGTGTGGATTTATTTCTGGCTCTCATTCTATTCCACTTGTCTGTGTGTTTGTTTTTATGCCAGTACCATGCTGTTTTGATAACTATATAGCTTTGTAATATATTTAAAAATCAAGTACGCTCATACTTCCAGTTTTGTTCTATTTGTTCAAGATTGCTTTGGCTATTCAGGTTCTTTTGTGGATTCATATAAATTTTATAGTGTTTTTTCTATTTCTGTGAAAAATATTTATGTCAATTTTGATAGTGATTATGTTGAATCTATACATCCCTTTGGATTATAAAAAAATTCAAACATATTAATTTTTCCAATCCATTAACACAAGATATCTTTTCATTTATCTGTGTCTTCTTCAATTTCTTTTATCAATGTTTATAATGTTCAGCGTGACTTCCACAATGGTTGAACTAGTTTACAGTCCGACCAACAGTGTAAAAGTGTTCCTATTTCTCCACATCCTCTCCAGTACCTGTTGTTTCCTGACTTTTTAATGACTGCCATTCTAACTGGTGTGGGATGGTATCTCATTGTGGTTTTGATTTACATTTCTCTGATGGCCAGTGATGGTGAGGATTTTTTCATGTGTTTTTTGGCTGCATAAATGTCTTCTTCTGAGAAGTGTCTGTTCATGTCCTTCGATTCCTCAGGGATCTAGAACTAGAAATACCATTTGACCCAGCCATCCCATTACTGGGTATATACCCAAAGGACTATAAATCGGGCTGCTATAAAGACACATACACACGTATGTTTATTGTGGCACTATTCACAATAGCAAAGACTTGGAACCAACCCAAATGTCCAACAATGATAGACTGGATTAGAAAATGTGGCACATATACACCATGGAATACTATGCAGCCATAAAAAATGATGAGTTCATGTCCTTTGTAGAGACATGGATGAAATTGGAAATCATCATTCTCAGTAAACTATCGCAAGGACAAAAAACCAAACACCGCATGTTCTCACTCATAGGTGGGAATTGAAGAATGAGAACACATGGACACAGGAAGGGGAACATCACACTCTGGGGACTGTTGTGGGGTTGGGGGATGGGGGAGGGATAGTATTAGGAGATATACCTAATGCTAAATGATGAGTTAATGGGTGCAGCACACCAGCATGGCACATGTATACATATGTAACTAACCTGCACATTGTGCACATGTACCCTAAAACTTAAAGTATAATAATAATAATAATAAAAAATGTTCAGCGTGCAGATATTTTACCTCTGATTAAATTCATTCCTAAGTATTTTTGTAGCTATTGTAAATAGAACTATTCTCTTGATATCTTTTTACATTATTAGTGTATTACATTATTAGTGTATAGAAAAGCCACTGATTCTTGTGTGTCAATTTTGTATCCTTCAAGATTAATGAATTTGTTTATTAGCTCTAACAGTTTTGTCATGGAATCTTTAGAGTTATATATAAGAAACATATATACACACACACTCAACACATACAGATGTCATCTATCTATCTATCTATCTGTCTATCTATCTATCTATCATCTATCTATCTATTGCTTCCTTTAGGGCACATATAAGATTATGTCATCTACAAACAGAGACTATTTAACTTTTTTTCTGATTAAGATACCTTTTATATATTTTTTTCTTGCCAATTGCTCAGGCTCAGATTTTCAGTCCTGAATGGCTAGAATGGGGCACACTTGTCTTGTTCCCAGTCTTAGAGGAAAAATTTTGAACTCTCATCATTGATTATGATGTTAGCTGTGAGCTTGTCACATATGGCCTCTATTATGTTAATGTACATTCCTTTTTTATATAATTCATGGAAAGATTTTAAACATTTGAAAAAATTATTGATAGTTGACAACTAATAAATGTATATATTTATGGGGTGGGGGGTATTTCAATGCATGTTTACAATGTAAATTTATTAAATCAGGATAATTACCAAATCTGTTGCCTCACATGCTTATTTTTTTGTGATGAAAACATTTAAAATTTACTCTCAGCAATTTTGAAACATAAATGCAGTATTATTTATTATAGTTGGGAAGATGTCCAGAGAATTTTTTAGCATACAAAGATGATACATTTTGTCAAATACCTTTTCTGCATCTATTAAGATGATCATATGGTTTTTGTCCTTCATTCTTAATGTGGTGTACCACATTTATTTATTTATTTGCATATGTTGAATCATCCTTGCATCACTGGGATATATTCCATGTGATCATGGTGAATGATCTTTTTAAAATGTTATTGAATTTGATCTGCAAATATTTTGTTAAGAATGTGTGCATCAATGTTTATCAGGAATATTAGCCTGTATTTTACTTTTCTAATTTTTCAATATTTATTTTAGATTCATGAGGTACAGATTTGTTACAAACATGCAGGTTTGTTACATGAGTACATTATGTGATGTTGAGATTTGGCATACAATTGATCCCATCACCCAGGTAGTGAGTGTGATACCTAATAGTTTTTCAATCCTTATCTTCCTTTCTCCCTCCCTTACACCTCTAGTAGTCTGCATTGTCTATTGCTCCCGTGTTTATGTCAATGAGTACCCAGTGGTTAACTCTCACTTACAGGTGAGAACATACGGTATTTAGTTTTCTGTTCCTGAATTGCTTTGCTTGGGATAATGGCCTTCAGCTACATTCATGTTGTTGCAAATTACGTAATTTCATTCTTTTTATGGCTGTCTAGTATTCCATGATGTATATGTACCACATTTTCTTTATTCAGTCCACCATTAATGGGTGCCTAGGTTGGTTCCACGTCTTTGCTATTGTGAATAGTGCTGCAATGAACATGCACATGTATGTGTCTTCTTAGCAGAATGATTTATTTTCTTTTAGATATATACCCAGTAATGAGATTGCTGAGTCTAATGGTAGTTCTGCTTTAAGTTCTTTGAGAAATCTCCAAACTGGTTTTCACAGTGGTTACACTAATTTACATTCTCACCAACAGCTTATAAGCGTTCTCTTTTCTCTGCAGCCTCACCAGCATCTTTTATTTTGTGACTTTTTAATGTCAGAGTCACTCTGGATGGTGTGAGATGACATCTCGTTGCAGTTTTGATTTGCATTTCTCTGATGATTACTGATGTTGAGCATTGTTTCATTTGTTTCTTCTTTTGAGAGGTGTCTATTGTCTTTTGTTTACTTTTTAATGGAATTATTTGTTTTTTGCATGCTGCATTGTTTAAGTTTCTTACAGATTCTGGATATTACACTTGTTGGATGCATAGTTTGAAATTATTTTCTCCTATTCTGTAGGTTTTCTGTTTATATTGATAGTTTCTTTTGCTGTGCAGAGCTGTTTACTTTAATGAAGTTCTACTTGCCAATTTTTGTTTTTGTTGCAATTGCTTTTGAGGACTTAGCCATAAATTCTTTTCCAAGGCCAATGTCCAGAATGCCATTTCCCAGGTTTTCTTCTAAGATTCTTATAGTTTGAGGTCTTACTTTTACATCTTTTTGAGTTACATTTTGTATATGGTGAAAGATAGGGGCTTAGTTTCATTCTTCTGCATATGCCCAGCCAGTAATCCAAGCACCATTTGTTGAATAGGGAGTCTTACATCATTGCTTATTTTTGTTGACTTTGTCAAAGAGCAGATAGTTGTAGGTGTGCAACTTTATTTCTGGGTTCTGTATTCTGTTTCATTGGTCTACGTGTCTGTTTATGTACCATTATCATGATGTCCTGATTACTGTAGCCTTATAGTATGGTTTGAATTCAGGTAATGTGATGCCTAGGATTTTATTCCTTTTACTGATGATTGGTTTGGCTACTTGGCCTCTATTAAAATCCCTTATGGATTTTAAAATAGTTTTTTTCTAATTCTATGAAAAACGACATTGCTAGTTTGATAGGAATAGCTTTAAATCTGTAGATTTCTTTTTTTATTTTATTATTATTATACTTTAAGTTTTAGAGTACATGTGCACAATGTGCAGGTTAGTTACATATGTATACATGTGCCATGCTGGTGTGCTGCACCAATTAATTCGTCATTTAGCATTAGGTGTATCTCCTAATGCTATCCCTCCCCCCTCCCCCGACCCCACAACAGTCCCCAGAGTGTGATGTTCCCCTTCCTGTGTCCATGTGTTCTCATTGTTCAATTCCCACCTGTGAGTGAGAATATGCGGTGTTTGGTCTTCTGTTCTTGCGATAGTTTACTGAGAATGATGATTTCCAATTTCATCCATGTTCCTACAAAGGACATGAACTCATCATTTTTTATGGCTGCATAGTATTCCATGGTGTATTTCTTTGGGCAGTGTGGCAATGTTAACAATATTGATCCTTCCAAGGAATATTGGCCTATAGTTTTATTTCAGAATCCCTATCTAGCTTTGGTGTCAGAGTAATGGTGGCCTTATAAAATTAGTTTGGGGGCTGGGGCATGGTGGCTGATGCCTGTAATCCCAGCACTTTGGGAGGCTGAGGCGGGTGGATCACGAGGTCAAGAGATCAAGACCATCCTGGCCAATATAGTGAAACCCCGTCTCTACTAAAAATACAAAAATTAACTGGGCATGGTGGTGTGGCCTGTAGTTCAGCTACTCGGGAGGCTGAGGCAGGAGAATCTCTTAAACCTGGGAGGCAGAGGTTGCAGTGAGCCGAGATCGCGCCATTGCACTCCAAACTGGGTGACAAGAGCGAAACTCTTTCTCAAAAAAAAAAAAAAAAAAAAGAATTTGGGACCGTGTGCAGTGGCTCATGCCTGTAATCCCAGCACTTTGGAAAGCCGAGGTGGGCCGATCACCTGAAGTCAGGAGTTCGAGTTCAGCCTGGCCAGCATGGTGAAACCCCGTCTCTACTAAAATTACAAAACCTAGCTGGGCGTGGTGGCAGGCGCCTTGTAATCCCAGCTACTTGGGAGGATGAGGCAGGAGAATCTCTTGAACCCAGGAGGTGGAGGTTGGAGTGAGCCAAGATCGCACCATTGCACTCCAGCCTGGGTGACAAGAGCGAAACTCTGTCTCAAAAAAAAAAAAAAAAAATTTGGGACCGTGCACAGTGGCTCACGCCTGTAATCCCAGCACTTTGGGAAGCCGAGGCGGGCAGATCACCTGAAGGCAGGAGTTCGAGTTCAGCCTGGCCAGCATGGTGAAACCCCATCTCTACTAAAATTACAAAACTTAGCTGGGAGTGGTGGCAGGCGCCTATAATCCCAGCTACTTGGGAGGCTGAGGCAGGAGAATCTCTTGAACCCAGGAGGCGGAGGTTGCAGTGAGCCAAGATCGCGCCATTGCACTCCAGCCTGGGTGACAAGAGCGAAACTCTGTCTAAAAAAGAGTTGGGAAGTATTCATTTTTCTTTAATTTTTGGATATGTTTCAAAGGGATTGATATTAGTTCTGTAAATATCTGATAGAACTTAGCAATTAAACAATCAGGTTCTGGACTTTTCTCTGATCAGAAACTTTTTATTAATGACTCAATCCCCTTATTCTTTATTGATTTTTTCATGTTTTCTATTTTTTCATGATTCATTCTTGATAGGTTGTGTGCATCTTGGAATTTATCTATTTTTCTGGGTTTTCCAATTTGATGGCAAATAGTTGTCCATAATGGACTCATAATATTTTGTACTTCTGTGGTGTCAGATGTGATGTTCATTCTCTTATTTTTATTTATTTGACTCTGTCCTTTATTGTTCTCATTTAGCTAAGTTAAAAGATTTGACAGATTTGTTTATATTTTCAAAAAAACCTGCTTTTCATTCTGTTGAACTTTTCTATTGTTTTCTAGTCTCTATTTTATTTATAGCTATTTTGTTATTTATTATTTCTTTCCTTCCAGTAAATTTTAGCTTATTTTGTTGTTCTTACTCTAGTTCCTCAAGGTGTAACAGTACATTGTTTATTTGCAATCTTTCTTCTTTTTTGATGTGTTTATTGCTACATTCTTCCCTCTTAGAACTGCTTTTCCTATACATTTTGTTGTTTTTCAATTTTTATTTGTTTCAAGATTTTTTAAAAAATTTCTATTTCATTGCTTCTTTGACCTTTTGTCTATTTATAAGGTTGTGGTTTATATTCCATATATTTGTGAATTTTCTCAAATTCATCCTATTATTGATTTCTAGACTTATTGTGTTAGAAAAAGATACTTACTTAATATGATTTCAAAATTTAAAGATTTTTTCAGACTTATTTTGTGGCCTAACATATCTATTTTGGAGAATGTTCTGGGCATGCTGGAGAAAAATGTATATTCTGTTGCTGTATATTCTGTTGTTGTTGTATACCCTTGCAATTTTGGCAGCGGCCTGATGTAGTCTACTTACCACCTGGTCAAGGTCACTCGCCCTGTTGTCACTTGTGTAACAGTGGGCAGCTGCCTCCATTTAGGGTATGACTGAGCACATGCTGGGCATTTCTGACGAGACTCTGAGACACATAGCCTATTCTGTATGTGTCTGTTAGGTCCATTTTCTTTAAGGTATAGCTCAACCATAATGTTTTGTTATTGATTTTCTGTCTGAATGATTTATCCATTGTTTAAAGTTGGGTACTACACTTCCCTGTTATTATTGCATTGCAGTCTATCTTTCTCTTCAGACCTACTAATATTTGCTTTATATGTTTAGGTGCTCTGCTAATGGGTGCATATATACTTACAGTTCTTATGTCTTCTGGGTACACTGATATCTTTATCATTGCGCAGATTTTGTCTCATTTTATAGTTTTTGACTAAAAGGCTATCTTACATCATGTAAGAATAGCTACTCCTTCTCTCTTTGATTTGCATTTGCATAGAATATCTTTTCCAATTCCTTTGTTTTCAGTCTATGTGTGTTCTTAAAGCTGAAGTCAATATCTTGTAGGCAACAAATAGTTGGGACTTGTTTGTTTTTTAAATCCATTCTGCTACTTTGTCTTTTGATTAAAGAATTTTATTTATTTAAATTTATGGTTAATATGAATAAATAAGGACGTATTATTGCCGTTTTGTTCATCATTTTCTGGTTATTTTATAGATCTTATTTTCCTTTTTTTCCTCCCTTGCTGTCTTTATTTATAATTAGATCATTCTCTCTCTATATATAAATATGTGCATAATATATGTAATATATATAATGTAAGATTATATATACTATGACATATATTAATTAATATAAGATATAATATATAAGATCTATAATATATATATAAAGCATAGTGATATGCTTTGAATCCTTACTTTTTTGTGTGTGTGTATCTATCTTAATAGATAAATAGAGTTTTTGTTTTGTGGTAACCGTAAGGCTTACATAAAACATCTTATAGTTATAATGGCCTATTTTACGCTAACAATTGTACTTTGTTTGCACAAAGAACCTCTAAAATTTTACTCTTCCTCTCCGCAACACATTTTCTGTTTCTGATGTCACAGTTTACATATTTTGTATGTATATGCCTTAAAAATTATTGTACGTATTATTATTTTGATTTTTTAAATCTTTTAACCTTCATACTAAATAAGTGATTTACACACTAGCATTACAGTGTTAGAGTTCTAAATTTGACTGTGTACCTAGTTTTAACAATGAGGTTTCTTCTTTAATATGTTTTCATGTTACTAAAAGCTGTCCTTTCTTATGCTCAAAGAACTCCCATTCATGTTTCTTATAAAAAAGATTTGGTGGTAATGAAATTCCTTAGCTCTTGTTTTTCTGGGATAGTCTTTATCTCTTCTTTGTGTCCAGGGGAAAGTTTTGCTGGGTGAACTATTCTTCATTTGAAAGTTTCTTTCATTCAGCACTTTAAATATATCATCCTATTCTCTTCTGGCCTACAAGGTATCTGCAGAGAAATCTGTTAGCCTCACTGAAACTTCCTTACGTGTGATATGTTTGTTTTCTCTTGTTGCTTTCAGGATTGTCTCTTCATAATTCGTTTTTGAAAGTTTGATTATAACATGTCTTGGTATAGTCTCGTTTTGGACTGAATGTTTTGGAAGACATTTGAGTATCCAAACCTGAATGCTTCTATTTTCCCTAGATTTGGAAAGCTTTTAGGTACTATTTCTTCAAATAAGCTTTCTGTCCCTTTGCCACTCTTTTCTCCTTCTTTATCTCCTATAATTCAAATAGTTGCCTTCTCGATGTGATCCCTTAAATCCCATAACTTTTCTTTATTTTTTGATTTTTAAAATTTTGTCTCTTCTGACTATATATTTTCAAATACACTATCTTCAAGTTCATAGATTATTTTGCTTAACTCTGCTCTTAATGTTCTCTGTTGCATTTTACATTCATTAGCTATATTTTTTGGCTTCAGAATTTCTAGGTTTTTTTTTTTGTATTTTCAATCTCTCAGTTAAGTTTCTAATTTTGTTTGTTTCCTGATTTTTAATCAACTTTTCTCTGTATTTTCTTGACATTCTCTTAGCTCCCTCATAAATACAATTATAAAATCTTTGTCAAGCCATTCATATATCCCCATTTTGGGGCATCAGCTCCAGGAAAATTATTGAATTTCTTTTTTGGTGGTTATATGTCTCCTTGGCTTTTTATGTTTATTGATGCCTTGCATTGAGGTCTACACATTTGGTAAAACAGTCACCTCTTTTTGACTTTATGAGTTCATTTTGGTGTGGAAAAACCTTCCCCTATGAAGAGAAGGGTGCAAGGGCACTGGTTCTAACACCAGTGAAGAAGCAGCTGTGAATTCCAGGGCATCTCTGTTACTTGTGGTCAGTATTAATGAAGATCACAAGGATTCTTGACAGGCAGTACTGTACATGTTCACAGTACCATTGAATGACTGATGTGGTCTTCATTGGCAATTGCTGCTAAGGTCCTTCCAATGTCTGTATCTCCTACTGGGAAAGTTGTGGCTGAAGGGATCCCCCTTGACACTGTGTCCAATTTGTGGGCCCACTCCAGGGACAGTGGCACCAGTTTCTGATGAGTGCTAACCATGAAGTGACTGTGGAGCTGAGGCCTGAAGCATGAGCACATGTAGAGGGACTATGGCTCTGGGGTGTAGGGTGGTATAGGCAGTGGTACCCAGGGTGCACGTGCCCTCACTGCCATGTTCATAACAGCATGTAAGGCACAGGTGCTTGTGAAGCAGACAAGGTACAAAGAACAGAAGCATAGGTATGCACAGTAGTGACAGGATATAGGGAGAGATGATGAGTCCCATCTGAAGGGGCACAACAATGACTGTGTCTTGAGGAGGTTAGGGTGTGTGGCTGCATCTAACTCTTTAGAGTTTCCCAGCAAGAATGGCTGTTGGTTGCCTCAGTGGCAAAAGATGCCAGTGTTTTCTGAAGAGAAGGCCTTTGGGACCATAGTTCTTGCTGCATGGCTGACAGTGATAACCTCTGCCTTTTTTTTGTCCTTTGCCATCTCTTCATGTCTTAAGTTTGCTGATCTCACCAGAAATTTTTTCTGTGAGGATATTCTTGACTTTTTGCTCCATTATATTGCTGTAGATTATTTAGTGGGCCCTTAAGCTTTCTCAGAACTATTTTGGTTTGTGCATAGCTGTCTATGTTTGTTTTTCTGTGGGGAGGATAAATACTGGTATCTCCTACTCCTTCATCTTGGTGATGTCACTCATTCTAGATTACATTAATTATAAAATTTATTATGATAATTTTTTCACATTTAATTCTAACTTGTCTGAAATTAATAAATGATAGGATATGAGTTTTTATTATTACAATTAAATAATTCATTTTATTAAGAATGTATAATGCTCTGGCCAGGTGCGGTGGCTCATGCCTGTAATCCCAGCACTTTAGGAGGCTGAGGCATGTGGAGTTCGAGACCAGCCTGGCCAACATGGTGAAACCCCATCTCAACTCAAAATACAAAAAATTAGCCAGGCGTGGTGGCAGGTACCTGTAATCCCAGCTACTGGGGAGGCCAAGGCAGGAGAATCGCTTGAACCCGGGAGGCGGAGGTTGCAGTAAGCTCAGATGGCACCATTGCACCATTACACTCCAGCCTGGGCAACAAGAGTGAAACTCTGTCAAAAAAAAAAATAAATAAATAAAAAAGAAAGAAAACGGATAATGCTCCCTTTATATTTATTTAAATTGCAGATAAGTCTGGCTACTTTTTAGATCTATTCATTTTTGTCATTGTTTTTGTGTTCTTAAAATTTTTGTCTTCTTTTATGGCTCACAGAAAAGTTTTGTCATCTTCATTTTGTCAGCAATGTTTCTGTAACACATTTGTGGTTAAATAAAATTTGCATATTTCCTACTTTGATGCTATACTTAATATGATTTTTCTCTTTATATTAATTCATCTTATTGCTATTGTTATCTGTAAATGTTTTATATATATATATTTAAGTGGTAAATGGAATCAAATCTCATGTTCAATATTTTTCTAATTGGTTCTCTTCTATTCTATTTTTTATATTATTGATAAGATAATATTCACATGTTAAAATATTTCTCTACTATTATTTTATTACCTTATTTCATTAACTTGAAATTTTTGAGCAATATTGAATACCAATGGTGATAACTGGCTATGGTAGAACTCGTTGGTTTCCCAGTAATGATTCTTTCTTCTTTCTTGGTAATTGAAACCATATATTCTCTGGGATAGGCTGACTATGTGCTTCCACGGAGGATCAAATCTTTTTCATAAGACATCTGTCTAGGACAATCAAAGTGCTTTCACTTCACTCACCAGAGGCTAGTTTAGCAATGAGCATTGACTGTGTCCCAGAGACTAGTGGTGTCCTCTGAAAGGTCATTCTCTTATTCTTCCTTGGTAAGAGACACCTAAATTCAGTTAGAGTATACTATACAGTCTACCTTAAACTTAGAAGGAGCAAATTCCAAAAAAAGACCCTATATTATTGGGTAGCTCTTTGATGAAATTTGTATTGGAGCTGACTCAGTAGAGAGTTATGCCCTTTGCCTCTGCCCAACTCTGTAATTTCTGGGGTCTAATTGAGAAAAGAAAAATAACTCTGAGTATTTCAAACAGGTTATTTAGCTACTCAAGTGATGGAATAGCTAAGATGTTGAACAGGATATGTTCAGAGAAACCAAAGATGACTATCAAATGGAAGCCACTATCACATCTAAGCTGTAGGAACAAGAGAAGAGGCACTCTCACCACAGGCCAAGTGTGGGGTCGTGTTAGTTTTCTATTTCTTTCCTAGCAAATTATACAAATTTATTTGCTTCAAGCAACACAAATTCATCATTTTACAGTCCAGTGGGTTGAAGTTAAATATGAGTCTCACTAGGCTAAAATCAAGGCATCAGCAGGATTAAATTTTTTTCTAGAGACTTTGGGGGAATTCATTTCCAGGACTGTGGACAGGTTGTGGGCAGGATTTCACTCTGTGTGATTGTAGGACTGACATCTCCATTTCTTCGCTGGTTGCCATTCAAGGGTTATCCTTAATATTTAGATACTATCTGATCTTCCTTTGTCATGATCCCCTTCCTCTTTTAAGCCATTAACAGTGGACGGAGCCCTTTGAAAGGCTCATCCCCAGCCGGGCACGGTGGCTCGTGCCTATAATCCCAGCACTTTGGGAGGCTGAGGCGGGTGGATCAGGAGGCCAGGAGATTGAGACCATTCTGGCTAACACGGTGACACCCCGTTTCTACTAAAAATACAAAAAATTAGCCGATGTGGTGGTGGGCGCCTGTAATCCCAGCTACTCAGGAGGCTGAGGCAGGTGCTTGAACCTGGGAGGTGGAGGTTGCAGTGAGCCAAGATCGTGCCACTGCCAAGACTCTGTCTCAAAAAAAAAAAAAAAAAAGGCCTTCTCTTCTGCCATGACTCTCTTTTTCTATACTGAGAGGAAAGCTTTATCACTTTTAGAAATTCATGTTATTACACTGGACACATTCAAATATTCCAGGAAATCTTCTCATATCAAAGTTTGTGAACTAAATCACATAAGCAAAGTTTGTTGGTGGTGGTTTTTCTTTTTTTTTCTTTCTTTCTGTTTTTTTTTTTTTTTTTTGCACTGTAATGTATCATATTCACAAGTTTTGGGATTAGGGTCTGGACTTCATTGGGAGACCATTATACCATTATTCTGCTTTCAATAGCTTATGGTCAAAAGTTAGAAATATGGTGGTTCTTGGCAGGGTGCGGTGGCTCACGCATGTAATCCCAGCACTTTGGGAGGCCAAAGAGGGCAGACCACCTGAGGTCAGGAGTTCGAGACCAGCCTGGCCAATATGGCAAAACCCAATCTCTACTAAAAATACGAAAATTAGCTGGGCATGGTGGCATGTGCCTATAATCCCAGCTACTCAGGAGGCTCAGGCAGGAGAATCACTTGAACCTGGGAGGTGGAGGTTGCAGTGAGCCGAGATGGCGCAACTGCACTCTAGCTTGGGCAACAGAGTGAAACTCTGTCCAAAAAAAAAAAGAAATATGACTGTTTTTTTCTACCAGGAGAGCAGGAGCCATGAACTTGATACAACTACTTGTAGAGATGTAGGCATAGGCAGTGTGCTGGGTGCAGTAAGAGGTTGAGGGGTGAAGTGGGCTTCTGTATCCCTTCCTATTAATCTACCAATGATTCTCCATTAATCTACCTGTCACTTTTATTTGTTATTTGTGACTATCAGGAATCTAGGTGACATAGAAACTTGGAAATGCATTCTTAATCAATATGCCTCTGTATAATAGAGAGCAAAACCTAAAAAAAAAATGAAACAATGCATCGGAAGAAAAACGAGCTCACGATGGTACACATCCTTTTAGTTTTCTTTATGTCTAGAATGTAAATGTGATGTGTGGAGTTTCTACAGATAGTTTGTGACATTGAGGTCAGAATATTAATCTAAAGCAAAAAATAAACAGGAAGTTTCGTGCTTCCTGATTTTGTGAAGCTGGCATACCAACAGTGAGGTAATATTCTATCAATTGGTTTTACAAGGAAAATAAACTTTCGTCTGATTTATTTATAACACTATACTCTAGTTGATTACTAGCAGACCGACAGATACAAATATAATTCTGACCAGACATCTGTGAGGTAGAGTTACCCAAAGAGCATGCAAGTAAAACTTTCAATATTCCTAAGATGGAACATTAGAAAAATATTTTCTCTTTGAACATTTGTTTGCCGTGAAGATCAAGTGTGAGGACAAATCCTCATTATTTAAGAAGGTAATCCTAATATTTCAGTGAAGGTTTTAGCATTTTTATTTGTTATGGTCATGGTGAAAGATCACCTTAAAAGTAATGGACAAATATTGCACCTTGTACTTTAATCACTAAACTTTTAAGGAGATTGCATATTGTCTGGTGATGCTATTTCAGTTCTGAAGGCACTATATTCCAGTACTTGGGATGATTGCTTTGACTCATTTTTTGTTGACATACAGACTTCTAGCTTTTGGTGGAGTCCAGTATAAGAAAGGAATATTAGCACATCTAGCATACAGTGTGTATACTAGACCTAGTATCAAGTAGTCATACTACTTGAACCACATATCCAGGTAAAGTCTGTGGCACTACAATTGTCTGTGCTGGAAAAATACAGCATTTGTAGGTTTTGGCAAACCCTAGTAGAAGAATAACAATGTAGATTCCTAAGGTCATGTAGCTTGAACCATAGCATCTGTAGCAAAACTGGAAATACACGAATTTTAAATCAGCTCCTAGATTTCACTCTGTTCTAATAAGGATGAAACATGTGATTATGGAACTTATGTTGACTACAGAAGCAGAGCTATCTACAAAAAAACTTGATTATTTGATATTAATATTCACTAGAGAGTATCAAAAAAAGGCATGAAATAAACAAGATGACATAATGGCTCATCCAGTTGATATAAACTACTTGCTATTATTGAAGTAGTCATAATAGTAGAAAAGGAGGTTGTGTATGGACCCACTGCCTGGCTTCCTACTCACCAAGATCACACTTGCTGTGGTGCAATAAATGTCATCAACAAACCTAACCTGAACCCCCTAATCTGGTACCATCTTGTAGACAGAATAACCAGCCACTGGGACAAGTTGATGTTATTACCCATTTTATTCTAGATGAGACAATGACTCATCTTCATGGGAAGATATATACAGAAGGCATAGGGTTGTATTCTACATTTACAGGGTGCTATCTGAAGGTATATACAGAGTTTAATCAAAGAATTATCTTATAACATATCTAAATCCAAGTTGTAAGTGTTGACCAATAATCATGGCTCTATTGGACCTATCATTTACAGGTTATTTTAAACAGATAACTTTGATCACATTTAAAAAAAAAACTGTATGTGCTAACTCCTGTCCCTCCCATATTAAAAATTTTGGATGTCAAAATTTACACCTTTATACATTGCATATCCCTAACAGATTATTGCAGTTATTATTATTTTTATTTTTCTAATTTAACATACTTGTTATTAGAGAAAAATGCCTATATATATATATATATATTTTCAACTTTTATTTTAGGTTTAGTGGGTACATGTACAGGTTTAAAACATGGGTGATTTGTATGTCAATGAGGTTTGGTGTACAAATGATTTCATCACCCCGGTAGTGAGTGGAGTATTCAATAGGTAGTTGTTTGACCCTCATTCTCTTCCCACCCTACACTATCAAGCAGGCCCCAGTATTTATTGTTTCCCTCTTTGTATCCATGTGTACTCAATGTTTATCTTCCACTTGTAAATGAGAATGTGCAGTATTTGGTTTTCTCTTTCTGTATTAATTCACTTAGGTAATGGCCTCCAGCTACATCCATGTTGCTTCAAAGGACAGTATTTCATTCTTTTTATGGCTGCATTGTATTCCGTAGTGTATATGTACCACTTTTTTTTTTAAAATTCAGTCCACTGCTAATGGGCATCTAGGTTGATTCCATGTCTTTGCTATTGTGAACAGTGCTTTAGTGAATATACAATATTGGGTGCCTTTTTGGTAGAATTCTCTGTATTCGTTTGTATGTATACCCTAGTAATGAGATTGCTGGGTCAAGTGGTAGTTCTGTTTTAAGTTTTTTGAGAAATCTTTAAAATGCATTCCACAGTGGCTGAAATAATTACGTTCTCACCAGCAGTGTGTAAGAGTTCCCTTTTCTCTGCAACCTTACCAATATCTGCTTTTTAAAATTTATTTTTTATTTTTTGTAATAGCCATTCTGACTTTTGTGAGATGTGGTATTTCATTGTGGTTTTGATTTGCATTTCTCTAATGACTAGTGATGTGGAATATTTTTTCATATGTTTGTTGGACACATATGTGTCTTCTTTTGAGAAGTATCTGTTCTTGTCTTTTGGCCACTTTTTAATAAGGTTGTTTGTTTTTTCTTGTTTACTTAAGTTCATTATAGATTCTGGATATTAGAATTTTATCAGATGCATAGTTTGCAGATATTTTCTCCCATTCTGTAGGTTGTCTGTTTGTGCTGTCAATTGTTTCTTTTGCTGTGCAGAAGTAATTAGGTCTGATTTGTTTTTGTTAACCTTTAATTTCAGAGACCTAGTCATAAAATCTTTGCCATTGCCTAAGCCCTGAACGGTATGTCGTATGTTTGTTTCCAGGGTTTTTATAGTTTTAGGTCTTACATTTAAGTCTTTAATGCACATTGAGTTGATTTTTTGTATAAGATGAAAGGAAGAGATCCAGTCTCATTCTACTGCATATGGCTAGCCAGTTATTGCAATGCCATTTATTGAATACGTAGTCTTTTTTCCATTGCATGTTATTGTCAACTTTGTTGAGGATCAGATGGTTGTAAGTGTGTGGCTTTATTTTTGGGTTTTCTGTTCTGTTTCATTGGCCTATGTGTCTGTTTTTGTACAAGTACCATGATGTTTTGTTTACTGTAGCCTCATATATAGCTTGTAGTTGGGTAGTGTGATGCCTCTTGCTTTGTTCTTTTTGATCAGAATTGATTTAGCTATTTGGGCTCCTTTTGGGGTTTCATTTGAATTGTAGAATACTTTTTTTCTAATTCTGTGAAACATAAAATTGATAGTTTAATAGAAATAGTATTTAATCTGTAAATTGCTTTGAGCAGCTATTTAATGGCTATTTTAATGATACTGATTCTTCTAATCTATGGGCATAGGATTTCTTTGCATTTGTGTCATCTCTGATATATTTCAGCAATGTTTTGTAATTCTCATTTCAGAGATCTTTCACCTCCCTGTTTAGCCATATTTCTAGGTATTTTATTCTTTTTGTGGCTTCTGTGAATGAAACTGCATTCTTGATTGGGGTCTCAGCTTGGACATTATTGGTGTATAGAAATGCTAATAATTTTTGTACATTGATTTTGTATCCCAAAACTTTACTGAAGCTGATTTTCAGATCTAGAAGTCTTTGGGCAGAGACTGCAGGTTTTCTAGGTATAGAATCATATTATTTATGAGGAGAAATAGTTTGACTTTCTCTTTTGTTATATTTATTTCTCTCTCTCGCCTGATTACTCTGGCTAGGACTTCCAGTACTATATTGAATATAAGTGATGAGAGTGAGCATTCTTATCTTGTTCCATTTCTCAGAAGGAATGCTTCCAGCTTTTTCCCATTCAGTATGATGTTGGCTGTCAGTTTGCATATATGGCTCTTATTATTTTGAGGTATGTTTCTTTGATGGCTTGTTCATTGCATTTTTTTTTAACATGAAAGGATGTTGAATTTTATCAAAATCTTTTTCTGTGTCTGTTTATATGATCATGTGGGTTTTGTTTTTAGTTCTGTTTATGTGATGAATCACATTTATTGATCTGCATATGTTGAACCAGCCTTGCATTGCAGGAATAAAACCTACTTGATTGTGGTGTATTAGCTCTTTGATATTCCACTAGATTTGATTTCCTCATACTTTGTTGATGATTTGTATGTCTATGTTCATCAAGGATATTGGCCTGAAATTTTCTTTCTTTGTTGTGTTTCTGCCAGGTTTTGGAATAATGCTGGCCTCATAGATTAAGTTAGGGAGGAGGAGTCTTTCCTTTTTGATATTTTGGAATAATTTCAGTAGGACTGGTACTAGCTCTTTTTTTTAAATCTGGTAGAATTTGGCTGTGAAACCATCTGGTCCAGGGCTCTTTCTGATTGGTAGATTTCTGTATTACGGATTCAATTTCAGAATTTGTGAATTAATTTTTTATGAGACAAGGTCTTATTCCATTGTCCAGGATGGAGTGCAGTGGCGTAATGATAGCTCACCAAAGCCTCAAAATCCTGGGCTCAAGCAATCCTTGCATTCAGCCTCCTGAGAGTTCTATTTTTTAATGGCCATGCTAAATATATAGGTAGTTTATACAGCTTGATTAGAGTATTCAAATATATTGAGTTAGACTGTATATTTATTTTTACCAGTGAGTTTTATACCTTCAGATTTTTTATACTACTTAGTAGTTTCCTTGTCTTTCATTTTGAAGAGTTCCTTTTAGCATTTGCAAGATAGGTCTGTATTAATAAACTCTCTCAACTTTCATTTGTCTGGGAAAGCCTTTACGTATCCTTCAACACTCAAGTATTGCTTTGCTTGGTACAGTATTCTTGGCTGCTAGGATTTTTTCTTTAGTGTTTAAATATATCATCCCAACTCCTCCTTGCCTATAAGACTTTTTTTGTTTTTGTTTTGAGAAGCCTGCTGCCAGGCATATTGGAGCTCTTTTGTATGTTATTTGTTTCTTTTCTCTTGTTTCTTTCAGGATCCCCTCTTTGTCTTTCATCTTATACAGTTTAATTGTACTACATCTTTTGATACTATTATTGGGATTGCATCTGACTTGGTGTCTTTTGTGCCTGAGTAGTTACATCTTTCTCTAGGTTTGTAAGTTTTCTGTTATTTTTTAAATAAGTTTTCTAACTCTTTGTCTTTTTCTACTCCCTTCTAAACCCCAATAACCCAAATATCTGCTCTTTTAATATTGTCCCATAAATCTGACAAACTTTCTTTGTTCCTTTTAATTCTGTTTTGTTTTTTCTTCTCAGATCGTATATTTTTAAATAGCCTGTCTTCCTAACTCACTGATTCTTTTTTCTGCTTTACCTATTTTTGCTACTGATGCTTTCAGTTGCATTTATTTCATTCCTTGTATGTTACAGCTCCAAAGTTACTGTTTGATTTTTTATCATTTTAATCTCTATGTTAAATTTCTCTGAAAAATTTAAAAACTGTCTCTGAATTTTCTTTAAGTTAGCTGAGCTTCCTTAAAAACAGGTAGTTTGAGTTATTTGTCAGGCAGATCATAGCTCTCCATCTCTTTAGGGTCAGCAGTTTGCATCTTATTTTATGCCAGTGATGTCAGTTTCTCTGGTTGTTCTTGATCCCTGTGGTCATGTTTCAATGTCTGTGCATTGGATGACATAGGAATGTATTGCAATCTTTGCAGTCTTGCTTTTCTGTGATTGCCCTTCTACAGTAGGCATGTTCAGGAATATTGAGAAGACTGTTGTGGTTCCTAAGCCTCTGACTGTTGAAGTCATTGTCAGCACTGCAATGACTTCAGCTGTTACAGGCTTAGAAACCACAAGGTCCATAGTGGCTGCTATTGCCCAAGCTGGAGTCCCATGAAGAGTTGGAGGTAAGGTGAAGGTTTGCTTCTGGATTCTCAGACAGCAGCCCTGTTACCTGCCATGCTGACAGGTTTGGCTTTCTCCAAGTTTCTGAGAGGCCTTTCACTACATCATTTGATGAGTCTTTGGGTTGGCCATACTACAAATGGCTACAACGAGCTGGAAATAAACACGGGGTTGTTTCAAGCCTAGAGTTGAGACTGAGATCTTTAGACCTGTCTTCATAGTCACAGACAGCCATGTCTCCCAGGGAGTTACAGGGTGAGCAGGCCTATTCTCAGACTGCAGTTAAGAAGAAATGAAATCAATTTATAGGGCTCTTTGAAGATTCACAATGTGATCAAAAGCAGGGCATAAAACTGCAAAACGCTATTGAACTTTCCTCTCTCCAAGTCTCCAGGCAGGCAGAGGTGTTGTTAGTCTATAGATAAGAGGAGCCAGGACTAAGATCTAGGGATGTTTGAGGAACTGTTGAAGGAAGAGGCTGGCAAGCACAGGGGCTCAGCTTAGTGTATCTCTTGGCAGGATCTTGACTCAGTAGAACTTCTTCCAGACCACAGCTGGGAGGGACTAAAACTAACCTTCAGGGTAATTCAGAATCTGCTGTGAGACTGTTGTTGGCAAACCCAGTCCAGTAACACCAATGGGCAAGAGTCTCAGAAGTGCCCTATGTGGGCAGTATTGCTTGCATAGTACAGTTGAGGGGGGCTGGAACTGGCATTCATGGTTCTTTCTGAAACTTCTGTGGCATGGTGGCTGGCAAACCTGCCCAGGTATATCTCCCAGGAGTTATCTGCACAAGCAGAATAACTCTGGTGCTGCAGCAGAGAAGGGCTGAGGCCAAGAAAAGGCCCCTTCAGGATCTTCTGTGGGTGGGAAGCCAGTAAACGTGTCCAAATGGCTTAGATAGGTGTGTCGCCCAGTAATTCCCTGCACAGGTAGGATAGTTCTCTGACTATGGCAAAAAAAAAAAAAAAAAAAAAGGGTGAAGCTGGGATCCCTTCAGGATCTGTTGTTGGTCAAAGGCTGGCAAGCCTGTACCAATGGCTCAGATGACAGTGGGGCAGCTCTTTGGCTGCCACAGAGAAAGGCTGAAGCCAAGCCAAGGCTCCTGCAGAATCCACTGTTGGACAGAGGCAAGCAAACCCACCCTGGTGGTCCAGAGTGTATGTCTGTGGGAGGGTATTCCCAGGCTGTAGCAGAGAGGTATGGGAACCCTACATCCCCTTTAGAGTTTGCTGTAGGACAGAGGCCAGCAAGCTCGTCTATCCCAGTGGCTCAATAGGGTGTGCCTCCCTCTGGGTCTTTGTGTGAGTTGCACTATGCTAGGACCAACACTAATGGGGCTGGAACTGAGTTACAGGTTAACTTTCAGGTCTACTGCTGACACTGATTTCAGTGATAAGAGCCTATCCACTGAGGCACACTGGTGCTTGTGATTCCTCCCGGCCCCTTTGGCAGATGGTTTTGATTGTGGGCTCAAAGCCACTTGGGGCTGTAGCCAATCCCTTCAGAAAATGTGGCCATTTCCAGGTTTGAACCCAGGAAAATGATTAGCAGGTCTGCCACCTGGATGTGGGTCTGCTCCCTCAAAATGGCTGTCCTAGGTTTTGGGATCTATTGGTGTTCCACAACCTTCTGCCTGAACCCAAAGGCTCCTTCTAAGAGACTTTTTTCTGTGAATGGGTTCAGAATTCTTATGGGAGGATATGAGTGGGTTGTCATTGTGTTATCTGGCTAATGTCACTCCAAGTCAGATGCTTGAGTTATGTGGCTGAGGCTCAAAGATCAATCTCTATGAAGGTACTTTATTTTCAGTGAGGATTTGTCTTTACTTCCACCATACACTTCTTAGAAAAGCATTTACTTTAATCTTCATGAATCAAGGTTGAGACAGACTTTTTTTTCTTGGTGTCTGCTTTTGGTAGGCTGGCTTTCTTACACTTTTTTTTCAGAGTCTGAGCCCTCAGCATTGCCTCCAATCTATTCCCTCCCTGTTCAGCCTCAAAGTTCAATGCACAGTGCTTTCCCAATTTCAAACTTCTATCTAGGCAATGGATATGTAGATGTTCTCAGAGAGAGAGCAATGGTTCAGTGCTGCTTTACCTTCCTGGAATGGAATTCAAGTTTTATACTGGGCCTCAGGTGTGATTTACTTTAATTTTTTTCAATAGCTTTAAGTGATTTAAAAGATGTTTTAAATAATTTTAGCAAACATAGATGTTTTGTAACTAAAAAGTTTTAGGATCCTGAGTGTGCTATACTGACAGATACAAAAATCTTACACAGTATTTTATCAACTAGAAAATAATCTTATCTACCAGTGGATGCATATTTTACCTTTTAAATGATTGAAATTTCCTTAATATGGGTGGTGCTGTAATGTATGACTGTGAAGTTTCTTGTTGTTGCGGTTTACTATGTAGCAAAGAGTCCAATGTAGTTTGTAATAGCAAGTATTCTAAACTTTCAGTATTTCTTCTCCCATTTGCTTTAAATTTATTATGTATTTAATTCTCTTTGGATTTAGTTACAGAGCTCTAATCCCTGTAGTTCCATTATTGAAGTATACGAGCACCATATGCCTTGTGTACTTCTAATATTTTTAACACATCACATCTCACAGTAAGAATACATGTTCTCCATAGTAGTAGGTTAAATTGAATATTATTATTCTAGAATATGGTTATTTCATCTTTTCTTTATTCATTATGTATGAACTACTATGTATCAATATCTGTGCTAGATATTAGAGATCTACAGAATTCATAGGCTAAGACAAAGCAGATATTAACATATAATTACACAAGCAATTATTACCATAATATATGAGAAGGATGGAAATTGTAGCATGCCATAAATGAGTAAAATAAAGAAATCTAAACTGGCAAAGAACATGTAGGAAAAGTGATCTAAAATATAATGTTTCATCTGGGTCTTCTGAGAGGTTATTACCTTGGTGAAGAGGAGATGAAAGATTCTTTTACGTAAAGGGAAGAGTTTAGAAAAAGTCAGTTAACAAGATGTCTGGTGTTTTGAACAACTTGAAAGAAGGCCAGTGTAACTCTACTATTATGGAAAAGGATAGATTGGAGCAAAATTCCAGAAGCAAGCCATATTATGAAGGCCAGTTGAGAATTTGAACCTAAGTCTTCATGCCATAAAATAGTTTTAATCCAGAAAATGACATTGAGAATTGCATTTTTATGTCCTAACTCTGGCTGCTTATAGAGAATGCATTGAATGGAAGAAAGGATTTATGTAACTGATTTAGGATTAATTACAAAGCTCACCTAGCATAAGCAAGAAATGATGGTGTCTTTAATTAAGAGAAAATAAGCTTAATTATCAATGCATACTATTTCAAATTTTGAATGCACTTCTCACTTCCCTCTCCAACATGCACAAACATCAGATTTAGCTTATAAATCAATAAAGGTTAGAATCCTACCAGAGGAAAATTTAGCTGTAATTTTATGTAAAGCCCTTAAAAAGGTAAAGCTACATGGTATATTACACAAAATAAAAAGGATTTTGTTTTTATTTTTATTTATTGAAGTTTGAAAGTCAGCTGTGTTTACTTATATTCCTCAGAGCATTTGGTTTCAAAAAGGGCTGTTTGTTTGTAGTTCTACTGAAGTTGTCCTTCCATTGGCTTTTTTCTCTGGCATCTTATAGTCACTGTGCTGTTGAATTTGTGGACTCATTCTTACTTTTTGCCTCCATTGATTCAAGAAACTAGAATTGTTTTTTCTGTTAACATTATTTAATTCATGACTTGTTCATGATACCTCATTTAATAATAGTATAAATTTATGAATAACATTAATTATCAATATATATTAAAATAACCTCTAATAATATTCATATATTCATGTATTCATTTTCAGTTGTTTCTTTATTAATGAATATATTGAATGTATATGATAAAAATCCTCAATAATCTTTTTATGTTTATTTATGTCTATTTTTATGTCTATTTTGCTGCAGATCTCTAATTATCCTTATGTTTATAAAAGTCTTAAATGTAAAATTTAAAATAATTTAGTATTGTCTTTATGCATTAATTATAACATAAGAAAAGTGAAATGATGCATTGTACATAATCTATTCAAACTATCTTATCATAGCATTTAAAAGTTAATTATATAGTGCTAACATCTAGAAATTCTGTGCAGAACTAACATATTGGAACCATAATTTTCTTATGGCCTCTTGCATTTTCTTATTTCTCAGGGTATAAATAATCGGATTCAGTAAGGCTGTGATAACTGTATAAAATACAGCAAGAGTTTTATTGCTTGCCAAACTACTGAATGGCCAAACATAGATAAAAATACAAGGTCCAAAGAACAGAGTGACCACAATGATGTGGGCAGACGATGTGGACAGTGCCTTGGAGAGCCCATGTGATGATTTTTTTGGTACACTGACCAGGATGACAATGTAAGAAACAAGCAAGAGGATGAAACAGGTGAAAGAGAGCAGCCCACTGTCAGCAATGACAAATAATTCCAGGGTGTATGTTTCAATGCAAGCAAGCTTGATCACAAGGGGAAGATCACAAAATATGTTGTTTATGACATTGTGGCCACAGAAAGGCAAGTTCATTGTTAAAACTATCTGGCTTATGGTGTGTAAAAAACCAATTATCCATGAAAGTATCGCAAACCCCTTTAGCAGCTTGTGGCTCATGATTGTCCTATAGTGCAGGGGTTTACATATGGCTACATACCTGTCAAAGGCCATGATTATCAGAAGAGTCATCTCAGCACCCCCAAAGAAGTGCATGAAGAACATCTGGGTCACGCAGCCCCACACAGAGATGGTCTTGTGGTCAGTGAGCAAATCTGTGATCATCTTGGGTGTTGTGGCAGTGGAGAGACACATGTCCAAAAAAGAGAGATTTCCAAGGAGAAAGTACAAGGGAGAATGAAGGGTCGAACTACATGTCACTGTGACCATAATGAGAATGTTTCCCACCACAGTAGCACCGCAAATCAAGGAAAATGTCACAAAGAAGAAAATCTGAAGTTCCCATTGTCCAGAAAATCCTAGTAAAATAAACTCGGTCACTAGAGATCCATTTTTAAGATCCATTTACTCAACTCAGAAAGGTGCCAGAAGTTCTTTATATACAAAGAGAAGTAAAAAAATAAGTCACAGTTAACACCAATATTTTCTTATTTCTATTAGTTGGTGATAATAGTTGATGATATGAGATCATATAATTTTAAATATATCAACACAGAGATTAGCTTAAATATTATATCACTTTGAAACAATTACTATGCAGTAATTACAAATCATTTGAAGAAGTAGAAGTTCCATTTTCTATTGTTTATTCCATAAAATCATACTCTTATCAATGGATCTTGACTTTCTTACTCATTTGTTCACATATAAAGATTAGATACTAATTAATTACTTTTTATTTTGCCTTTTATTATTATAGTATTCTGTACCTGCACTTCTTGAGATTATGTTATCCCAATATATAAGGAATACAAGATTTAGAAAATGAAGAATTACATTGTTCTACATCTCTGAAGTAATTTAGGAAGGTTTTTCTATGGTTCTAAACTAAATCAGCAAACAAACAAACAAAAAGCACACACACACACACACAAATCAGGAGCAAATTATACATGGACGAAAGTATATAAATTGATTTAAAATAATTTTTCTTTTTAATATACAGGAATACCTCTTTTATTGTGTTTCACTTTATTGTCCTCTGCAGTTATTTAATGTTTTATAAACTGAGGGTTTGTGACAACCCTGGATCCAGCAAGTCTATTGGCACCATTTTTCCAACAGCATGTGCTCACTTTATGTCTCTGTGTCACATTTTGGTAATTCCCAAAATATTTATTTCAAACTTTATTATTATTATTACACATGTTATTTGATCTGTTACCAGTAATCTTTTATGTTACTATTTTAATTATTTTTGGGCACCACAAGCTGTGCCCATGTAGAATGGCAGACAATTGATAAATGTTGTTTCTAACTGCTCCACCAACCTACTCTTCCCTCATCTCTCTCCTTCTCTTCAGCCCTCTCTATTGTTTGAGATACAACAATATTGGATTTAAGCCAATTAATAGCTTTGCAATAGCCTCTAAGTGTTCAAGTAAAAGGAAAAGTTGCATGTCTTTTATTTGAAATAAACTAAGAAAAAACTGGAGACAGTTAAAGGTTCAGTGGTTTCCAGGGGTTTGAATGAAGAAGGAGAAATGAAGAAATAAGAGAAGTACAGAGAATTTGTAGGGTATTGAAACAATTCTTATCTACTATACTTAGAAATACATAACACATTTGTCAAAACCCATAGCATGTATAACATCAAGAGTAAATGCTAATGTAAACTACAAATTTGGGGAGATAATGATGTGCAATGTAGGTTCACCAGCGGTAACGAATGTACCACTCTGGTTCAGGTTGTTATGGTGGGGGAGACTGTGTGTGGCATCAGAGGGCACACGGGAACTCTTGTACTTCCTGCTCAATTTTGCTGTGAACTTAAAACTGCCCCAAACAATAAAGTCTGTAAAAAAGTTTTTTAAGCCAGAAGTGATTAAGCTTAGTGAGGAAAGTATGTCTAAAGCTGAGACAGGCTGAAAGCTAGTCCTCTTGCACCAAACAATTAGTCAATTGTGAATGCAAAGAAAAAGTTCTCAAAGGAAATTAAAAGTGCTACTCCAGTGAACTCATGAATGATAACAAAGTGAACCATCTTTATTGCTGATATGGAGAAAGTTTTAGTGATCTGGATAAAAGTTCAAATCAACTACAACATTCCCTTAAGCCAAAGCCTAATCCAGGGCAAGACCCTAACTCTCTTCAATTCTGTGAAATCTGGGAGAGGAGAGAAAGTTGCAGAATAAAAGTTTGAAGCTAGCAGAGGTTAGTTCATGAGGTTGAAAGAAAGAAGCCATTCTTATTATATAAAACTACAAGGTGAAGCAGCAAGTGCTGA